>NC_133344.1:17688851-17988851 GCF_030506205.2 Paramisgurnus dabryanus
GGGACATAAATTCTTTTGTTGCTTTATGGAATTAAAACTGTTTGCAGTCTTGATAGTGATTTTGAATAAAACATAATAATATATTTGCATTACTTATATTCTAGCCAAGATATATCCATGTTTTTTTTTTTAAGTAAGCAAATTTACAAAATCATATTAATAAAATATGTGCTGGATAATTCATGCATTATTTACATACTCTCAGGTTTTGAATAATTCATAAGGAACGTTCATATTTTATTAGTGCCTTGTTTATCAGTTTAATACCATCAGCTTTACCTGTCAAGCACCTGCAAGGAGCCGATATATTATTAGCAATAAATAATGTACACTGAGAGGAAGATTTCTTCATGCTCAGAAATGCTGATTTATCAGAACTAAGATCAAGATGAATAATTGATAGGTTCGTATTTCTAAGTACTATGTACTGTACGTCTACGTGTTAACACAATAAAGTGTTATGCTGCGTTTACACCAACCGCGTTTCAGGCGTCAAAATCGCGTCTACCGCACCTAGTTTGCTACTTGAACAGTTTAAATGCATTTGCACGTGAAGAGCGAAGTAGAGGCTCCCACCCAAATACAGTCAATTTGGACATGCCATAATAATGGCGCTTTTCCATTGAATAGTACCGCACAGTTTAGTTTGCAGGGCTCGCAAAATCGCTAGCCAGACGTCCCGGGGCTATTGTGAATTCCTGTCGGGCAACCAGAGTGTATCTTTGCCCTGCCCGTCGGGCTATCTTGGGTAGGAAATAATATTTTAATGTTTTTGCTTTGTCTCAGATTTAGTTAGGTAAATATATTGTATGTATTTCGGCGTCCTCTTGTCAGTCATTATCCTCACGTAACAAGTGAAACTGTCAGGAAATGAAGTGAAAGCAATCATAAATAAACCCATCCTTTAATGTGCACTTCTGAAATGCGCGCGACCCTCTGCACGCGACCCTCTGCACGCGACCCTCTGCACGCGACCCTCTGCACGCGCTTCTCCCGGCTTCGCTCTTCACAAGCACCTGCCTGCTCTTGTGCTCAGCGCGAACTCAAGTCATTTAAAAAAAAAAAATTACCTCATAGACTAACATTGTTTTAGCGTTTCTTTTTTCTTTCTTCAGGTAGTAACTTAAATATATGAGAAGGAAAATATATTTGAGTGATTTCCAATCGATTTGACACGTCTACGCTATTAAGAGAATATGATGTTAGAAGCTTTTGATAGGTGACTAAACAGCAGTGGTTAGATATTACATTACGTTTACCTAAAGCAAATAGAATGTGTGTTTGTCATTACGTTTTACCTCAGAGTCTAACATTATTCTAGCGAAAATAAACGGCTATGGTAAGATCTATTAACCTGAAGGGAATTAAATGTTTATTCCTTTTTAATAAATATCTGTTTTAAGTCTTCTATATTGTGTTAAAGTCACTTGTTGTTTGTATATTTGATAAAATACCATGTTATCTAAATATGTGTTGAGGTATTTTATTATATTAAATTAAATTAAAAATAACCTGTGTTATAATACATTCATATAATATAACATTCAGTAATATAACATTCAATTATTCTAACGTTAGGGGAACGTTAAAATAACCTAAAAATAACATTAGAGGAATATTTATTTTCTTTAAGAAAACATTCCTTGCTATTAAACAAAAACCTTGGAAAATAACATTCTAGAAGCCAAAAACTAATGTAAGGGGAACGTTTTGGGTACCAAATTGTTAGCTGGGGATGGGCAGAAATAGTTGGCTTACATGGAAATCCAGGATTTATCAATATTCTACATTAAACAGTGTATTTTTTATTCGGGCTACTTGAATTCATTTCGGGCTACCAAAAATGAAAGAGTGCCTGCCCGAAGGGCTATCAGGGATTAAAAAAATTTGCGAGCCCTGGTTTGGGTTGGTACTTTTGGGGGCTTTTACATAGTACCCGATACTTTTTTAGTACCACCTCGGTTGGGGTTCCAAATGACCCGGACTGATACCAAAGCGTGACTCAAAAACACTGTAGTTCACTGATTGGTCTGAGAGAATCCTCACTTCCAGTGTCAATGCTATAATGTAAAAGATTAGCTTTACCTTCATGCTAGCTTGCACTGTCTCGAGTAAACCTGTTGTCATTCAATTCAATTCAATTCAATTCAATTCAATTCAATTCAATTCAATTTTATTTATATAGCGCTTTTCACAAAAGTCAATTGTTTCAAAGCAGCTTTACATAAATAGAAGCAGTGAAAAGCATAGAAAAACGACAGATAGCACAACAAAATACATGATAGCATAAGCAGTTACATTTGCTGCGGCTATGACTCAATATTATAAGCGAACGTATTACTAAAGCAACGTCTAGAAGAGGAAGCTAAGTAAAGCCCCAAAAGGCTGCCTCCCCGGGGTGAAAAACCCCCTAGGAGAAAAAAAACCCCCGGGCTTTTATCCGAGGAAAAATAAGTCCTAGGAGGGAAAAACCCTTGGGAGAACGGATAAGGAGATTTAGCGGAGATTAAGCGGGTTCTGCCGGTGATCGTTGGTCAGGCATCAGCTGGGCATCACGTTGAAGGACGGCCAGTAGATCAGAGGTGTGCCGACTTTCACATCTAAGGGCTGTCATCCACAGGTTGAGAATCAGGGACACCATACCAGTTTTTTGCAGACTTGCAGTTTGTGACGGACGGTATATTCGCGACGATCACGTCCGCATTATATATGCTTAAATGCAACTTATATGATGCTCAGCAGAGGGTGTTTGTACAAAAACTGTCATGTGAGACAGATTTAGTGAAAAACACGATGTGCAAACATCTATTTGTGGTGGTCAATTTTTATTTGGTGGCGGACTAAGAAATAAATGAATGTATGGGAATGTACAACGACGCTCTCGTATGATGTCACAGCAGTAGGCAGCGGCAATATAACGACACGCCTATAATCCCTCCCACTCCGAAGTGTTACTAAACTCGATGGAAAAGCTAACAACGCCAATGTGAGGTGAACTGTTCAACAGTCTGTATGAGTATCATGTGACTTCAAATAACTTTAAAGAACAATGCAAACATTTAAAAACATCTTCTCTTCAATGAAAGAAAGTTACAGTTGGAGCACAGGATGAATAATGATGAGAATTCATGCTTTTCATACTTTAACGTGAAAACGATTCCTGTATCCTGTCCATATGCGTGTTCTCATATTCCTGTTCAAAACAGGATTTTAAACAATATACTAAACCATTTTTATATATTTACATCTAGGGCCTACAGGAATAACTCTACATAAGTCATAGAGACAATGAAGCACATGTACCATTTTAAGGATCTGTTATGCTCTGTTTGTAGCACTAAGAGGAAGCACGTGTCACACAATGTTTTTGTTTCCTTGCATGCGATCTCAAAGAAACCGTCTCTGTCACGCCACCGTGTTATAGCGTGTATCCCAGACAAGTGCTCCAATGGCTTCATCCTCTCTGTACAGCGTCTGTTGCGTTGGAAAGGGTTCGGGACGTCATAAACAGATCTGCGGTATATCACCGCAACACGCAAATCTCTACCGGCAAACATCTTTAACTCTTGTCACGTGAAGGGTTAGGTGAGTTAGGTGGGTTTTCATGGATCTGTACAGCCCTAAAATCTCTGAAGATGTACAAGAGGTTATTGTAGGGGTCAGGAGTTTAAGGCTAACTCGTGATTTTGCTTAGTGCTATATTAAGCTCAGATCAGGAATTTGCCCCCTGGAAGACATGTGATTTTATTTCCTGCAAAAATAACCAGAAAACCATCATTTTTGCTGCCAAATATTTTTATTCTCTTCTAATTTATTTTCATACATTTTGTATAGGGCTACTCATTTTACCGAAATGTCGCAAATGTGCATATCGCAGTATGCAATTTTAGGGTTATGCATATATATATATATATATATATATATATATATATATATATATATATATATAATTTTGTAGATATGTTTAAAGAGCATTTCTTCAATTGGTTTTAAGAAGTTTACTGCTGGCCAGGGTTAAGAGGGTCAAACAAGGCTTTTGGTGTTATAACTTAAGCCTGTTTCCTGCATCTGGACTTTTATTTAAAGATAAACCTCCAAAACAGTTCCGCTGGAAAAAAACAGCCCATTTTGGCTTTACACCTGGAAAACATCTCTTGATGAACTGAGTTCTGAGTTTGACAATATGTCGAGATTCAACACTGGACAAACAGCAGAAAAGCGAAACGTAACCACAAAGCACTGCTTTTGATTTGTACTGTTTGTTGGTGTTCTGTTAGAATTCAGGTGAGTTTGGGGTAACACGAGCACAGGATGTTTATTTTGTGTCCAGGACTTTCTGCCACCACGACCAGTCGGTCTAGCCGCTTTCTGCCAACACACGACAGACCGGATTGAAGTAAACCTGCACCGGTCTCCCTCTGGGTTTCCTAAGCAATCATGCTTATTTATTATTGCGGGTAAAATGTTTTATTTAGTTTTAAGTTTGTTTCTAAACGTTTCACTCATGCGGAATCTGGAAGCTTTCATGCCTGGTATCCCTAAAAGGAAGTGCTCTGTGAAATGTTAACTGATTGGGTGTTTATTTCCTTGTCAGATAATCCCAATACAGTTTTTGGGAGAAAGTTTATCAGCTATGTTAAATCACAAGAATCGTTCAGAATGCGTTTATCTGCAATCTTTCATGTCTGTCTTGCAGGAGTGTGGTGGTACAGGCCAAGAAGCCTCTGTCGGGTCTGACGGTGAACACAGTGGGTACTTCTGGCTCCAGCTGTGCTCTGGCCTCTGGCAGCACCCCGAATATTTTCGCTGCTGCATCCACTACACCCAAAAGCATGATCAATACCACAGGTAAGCACTCTTGTCCCATCTGTAGATGAGATATTAAAGAGGACATATCATGAAAATCTGACTTTTTTCATGTTTATTTATATTAACCTATAAAATATGAAAAAGATCAACCCAGTAACTTAGTTTTGGTAAACCATTCTCTGCAAGCATGTAGAAAAATAGGTAATTTAAATGTGGCTCCTTTTGTGATGTCAGAAGGGGGTAATACCGCCCCTTAATCTGCACTATCCAACCACGGCATTGCAATTTAGTGCAGAGATCAGCTCATTTGCTGAAAAAAAATTCCTTCCTGTTGATCAGAACAAAGAAATGTATGTACAGGTTTTTAACAATGTGAGAATGAATAAATGATGACAGAATTTTCATTTTTGGGTGAACTATCCCTTTAAGCTAGCTACAGGAACACTTTTTATCTCTCTGTACATTTAAATTTATGCATTTTGCTGAAGGTATACATTTTTATCAGTATGTGTGTTCCCTGTAATCGAACCCATGATATATTGGGTTAATGCAATAGTCTACCAGTTGAGCTATAGGAACACACACTTCTGTATACATTTCTCTGTTGTGTTGTAGTCCTTAACCAAATTACCACTCAAATGCATATTGCATTGCTATTCCCGGAATAACTGGAAGTTTCATTCGTAAAATAATTGAAACCAGTTTGGGATCAGGAAATTCGATCTGGTGGTGTTTCGTCCACTAGAGGGCCCTCCCTCGCTAAAAAAAAATACCATAGCAAGCATCATGGATCCAGATGTCAGGGGAGCCATTACACTCAAATTAAGATAGGATCTGTATGAAATTTCAAGGCTGTTAGGCGGCCACATGCACATACGATTATACCCACAACAAGACTGAATAATGCACAGATAACAAAAAAGCCTTAAATGTGGAACGTCCCCCTCAGGCTCCGCACTACAGTATGAATTTTAAGAAACACTTAAGATTGGAACCGTTAAGCACAACTACAGTGTGTGTGTGTGTGTGTGTGTGTGTGTGTGTGTGCGTGCGTGCGTGCGTGTGTAGGCCACATTACAAAGTGTTTGGCTCTATAGGATACTGAAAATTCCCAATATAACAATACTGGTCATCTATTATCTGTTCTTGTTGACATTTACATGAAAGCCAAACTGCAAAATGACCTAAGAAAATAATTCTAGTTTTTAAATGAATTTGTGCTTAAAACAAGCATACAAATCTGCCAATGGGGTAATAAAAACAATTTCGAACTTTTTCTTAAACAACTAATTCAAGACAAATTACCCCATTGACAGATTTTTTTTTCTTCTTAAGCACAAATTCACTTAAATTGTATTTTTTATTGTCTAAAAACTATAGGTGATTTTGCTCATCAAGAAAGTGCATCTTGATTTAAGAATGTTTAGATATTTGTACTGAAAACAAGACAAAAAAATATTAAGTAAGAAAGTCATTTTTTTCATTGCGGGTCTGATATTTTAGCTTTGAAGGAACATTGTAGACAACTATAGTCCCTATAAGCAAGAAATACAAAATATGCCCTAAAACAATTCTGAAATCATAAAAAAGCATTTCATTTTGCTTTTTTGTCATTGAAAGAACATCATAAATATTTTTATATAAAACTGGATGAATGCGGTCAACCCAATGATGTTAATTCTGATTTTAAAGGGGACATTTCACAAGACTTTTTTAAGATGTCAAATAAATCTTTGGTGTCCCCAGAGTACGTGAAGTTTTAGTTTATAATAGCATGTTAAAATTGTCACTTTGTGCAAAAATGTGCCATTTTTGGGTGTGTCATTTAAAATGCAAATGAGCTGATCTCTGTACTAAATGGCATTGTCGTGGTTGGATATTGCAGATAAAGGGGCGATATTATCCCCTTCTGACATCACTAGGGGAACCAAATTTCAATGACCTATTTTTTCACATGCTTGCAGAGAATGGTTTACCAAAACTAAGTTACTGGGTTGCTCTTATTCACATTTTCTAGGTTGATAAAAGCACTGGGGACCCAATTATAGCACATAAACATGGAAAAAGTCATGGTATGTCCCCTTTAAGATTCAGGATTTTTACCATCTGTGCAGACGTGATGTGTTTACAGCTTGATTTCATATAAGGTAATGGTTTGTCTTCATTTATATTCACGCATATGGCAAACGCTTTTCCCAAAGCATTATAACATATACATATCAATATGTGTGTTCCCTGGATTCGAAACCACAACCTTTTGCAGGTTTTGTTACTTAATTGTTACTTACTGTAATAGTTCTCAACCATAACGCATGATCAAAACCCATAATCCCCCTAAGATAAATCGCTCTGCTGTTTATCCTATAACTTTTGTAAGCCACTTTGGGAAAAAAAACATCTGTTAAATGCCTAAATGTAAATCTGTGCTTTAATGCTTTTAAAAGGTAACGTTTGTGGACTACCTGTATTTCTTTTTTATGATGTCATTGTCATACCTCATTGAGATCTGTTTTGAAT
Source organism: Paramisgurnus dabryanus (assembly GCF_030506205.2). Taxonomy (NCBI): domain Eukaryota; kingdom Metazoa; phylum Chordata; class Actinopteri; order Cypriniformes; family Cobitidae; genus Paramisgurnus; species Paramisgurnus dabryanus. The sequence goes on from NC_133344.1 coordinate 17,696,178, forward strand.
GCCAAAGGGAAGTTGATTCAGATTAAGGTTGAAATCCATCAGTACGCCCCTCTACGCTTCCCTTCAGCTCGGTGTGTTTGCTTATGGAAGGACCCTCATCTCTGACAAGACGATTGATGGCTGTGTAATAGATTTCCTGTCCTCAGATGTCCTGTGACAGCTTGTGGTTTTGCAGGATGAGGGTTTATTCCTATGACGTATCCATCACAGGGTTATACTGTACTGCACAGGATGTTGTGGACAGTGTGACAAGAAAGTAAAGCAATGTAAGATGCTTCAATGTTACATTGGGGAAGAACGGGATGGTGATGACTTGTGTCTGAAAGTTGGCAGCACTGTGTTGTTTCATGTTTAGATGTTAAGTGTTTCTGGTGTTACAAATGTTGAAGTCTACACCATTTACGTTTTAAACTTTACTTGGAAGTCATAGTTAAAGTTGGTCACAAATTCAAGTTTGCACAAACTTAAATGTAGTAAATAGAATAGCCATGTCAGATGTATGTCACACACTACTTAGTAGTTTTGCTAGTGCACCTGTGCAGCATTAGATGTAGTGAGTTGTGTGTCTCTGAGTCTGACCTTCAGTTCTTCTTGTATTGTGTCACAGGACCCACAGAAACATCGGCCTCCACCTTGACCAGCTTTGTGAATGGAGCCACAAGTAAGAACCTGCCTGCGGTGCAGACTGTAGCTCCCATGCCTGAGGACACCATGGAGAACATGAGGTGAACTTGAGCACCTGAGTGTGTGTGTGTGTGTGTGTGTGTGTTTGTGTGTGTGTGTTTAAAGAAGATAAAGATACAGCTTGATGTTAATAATTAAACAATTAGTTGCAGCGTTTAAATCTAGACTTTTTTTAATAAGACATATTCCCATGTTATTGTTGGCTGAATATTAAACATAGTCAATCTTAGTGAACATATTCTACATCAATATTACATCCAATCTGACTCAGGGACCAAATTGTGGATTATTATTATAATTATTATTATTAACACATTATTGTACGTGGTAATGCTTTACTTGAAGGGATGTTCATAAGACTTACATGACACCTTCATAATCATAACATGACATGAGTGTCATAAACATTAAGGAGATTTTATGCACATTTATGACAACTGTCATATAAATATTTTTCTTGACCTCAACAAGAGTGGTGCAAATATAATTTGTCATTAAGTTTTAATACTCTGTCATATAGTTTTATAACAGCGTCATTAATATTTTTCTTGACCTCAACTACAGTGATGCAAATATAATTTTTTCATTAAAATGTCGATGGGCCCTATTTTAACGATCTGAAACGCAAGTGCGAAGCGCAAGTAACTTTTTGGGCGGATCTTGGGCGCTGTTGCTATTTTCCCGGCGGGAGAAATAACTCTTGCACCAGGCGCAAATCAATAAGGGGTTGGTCTGAAGTAGGTTCATTATTCATAGGTGTGGTTTGGGCGTAACGTCAAATAAACCAATCAGAACGCTATCCAACATTCCCTTTAAACGCAAGTGCGCAAGTTCCATGGCGGGTAGCTATTATTATGACGGATTTACCAGGCGCACGCCAGGAGCGGTTCACAGCCGAGGAGACCGACGTTCTTATAAGAGCTGTCAAAGACAGAGAAGTTGTTTTGTATGGGGATGGGAGAAACCCGCCCAAATCAGCGTCGGTTAAACAGGCGTGAGAGGAAATAGCTACAATTGTCTCATCAGCTGGCATCCCCAGGACGTTGAGCCACAAGCGCTACAGTGATGTCAGGAGACGGGGGAATCCCAAGCTTGCCAGCATAAATCGGGCACACCATGTAACGGGACGTGGATCTGCCTCTACACAGGACCTGACCGCTGAAAGCCAAGAAACGCAAGCAGTCCAACCCCAAAGTACACTTACAAATCAAGTTCACATAAATTAAGGTTTCTTATGAAAACATTTTAATTATTATTTACATAAAATAAACGTAATACAGCCACACAACAAACTTATGAAAATATTTTAATCTTTATTTGCATGGTAATTTTTTAACGCAGCCATAAAAAATAAATAAAAACTATCACCACAATGCTCACCACAATGATTTCCCTTATCTCATGTGTTAATATTTTTTATTGTAACAATTTATGATTTGCAAAAAATAACTGTTGCATCTGTGTAGATTAGATAAGCAAAGTGTGTGCGCGTTGTGCACCCTATACATTATGGTCAAGCATGCGCCCTTAAAATAGCATAATGAACAACGCGCAGTGCACCACTGACTTTAGACTAGTGTTTTCTATTCAGTGGCGCAATTGTTTTTTGAAACTGCAAAATAGCATCAGGGATGGTTTGCGCCAGAACACGCCTCTTTTTTTGCGCTGAACCGCCCAGGGAGCGCAAGTTCATTCCCTAGTTTGCCGACGTGCGTCTGTGGAGGGAAAAATCCGCTGTGCGCCGGTGCAAAATACGAATGATACATGCGTCACTGACAAAGTCAATTGCGCTGGGTGCAAGATAGGGCCCATTAAGTGTTAAAACTCTGTCATATAGTTTTATAACAGCGTCATAAATATTTTTCTTGACCTAAACTACAGTGGTGCAAATATAATTTGTCATTAAAATGTCATTAAGTGTTAATACTCTCTCATAAAGTTTTATAACAGCGTTATAAATATTTTTCTTGACCTCAACTAGAGTGGTGCAAATATAATTTGTCATTAAAATGTCATTAAGTGTTAATACTCTGTCAAATAGTTTTATAACAGAGTCATGAATATTCTTCAGTTCATAATATTTTTTTTAAGTTACCTCAAATGTGTTTAATAAATAAAATCAATCATCCAATAATAATAATAATAATAATAATAATAATAATAATTAAACATGATAAAGTGATATTTTATTGCATTTGGAGACCGATTCACCTAAAATTATATGAAAACAATAACGGGTTAAGCCATACAGCGTTGGGTCCATATCGCTGGAAAAACAGTTAATTACATTCAATTAATTAAATATTTTGTTAGTTTTTTCTTCATTTTTTATGTATTGTGAACATACATAAAGTTAAGTATAATCTTTTGACATTTTTTTTGCATTTTGTTAAGGTATTTGAAATTATTTGACATAGTATTAACACTTGTACATGACATTTAAATGACTAGGTAGTTACTAAAGCTAGTAGTAGTTAGGTTTATGACAGATTTATGAGAAGTTATGACGTATTGGTGTATGTCAAGTTGTCATAACAAAGACATTTTAAACAATGTCATTTTTGAATTAAAAATGACATAATTGAACAAATATGAATATTTGGCCGAGATAAAACTTTTGAAAATCTGGAATCTGCAAAAATCTATATATTAAGAAAACTGCCTTTTAAAGTTGTCCATAATATCCAAATTATTTTTGGCATAAAAGAAAAAATCTATACTTTTGATCCATGCTAAATAATTTTGAGTTTGTTGTTTTGTGGTCCAAGGTCACTTTTATTCATTTAGTAGATACTTTTATCCAAAGTGATTTTACCATTTTGCCTTAAGAGCCAACAATAAGCACACTATACAAAGTTATGTTAAGAAGAGTGTGTTTTATTAAATTGTTAACAATGTTAAAAAAGTTTAAGACTGCGTTTTAGTGACTGTAAAATGCATTAATTGCTTTAATTAAGTGTGTTGGAAACCTTCCAAACCTTTTTGTGTTTCTGTTCATTCACCACAAGAGGGGGTTAGCAGCACTCATCCTTGTTACACTATTTCATGTTTATACACATTGTGCCTTTCTTTTGTTTAGAACAATAAGGGCCGATCATTTTGTTTTTCTGCCCTTGTGGTTTCGACAAATGAGACTCCCTGCACCTTACACACCGGCTGTCCTCTCTCCGCTGCCCATCGTGTTTGTTTGTGAGCTGTCAGAATGGGCCGCTAATGCAGAGAAATCAGTGCGTGTAGGTGTTTCAGAGAGTGTGTGAAAACCGTGCTGACCTCGGCTCAGTCGCTCCACCTCGTCTAATGCTTTGTGACAGACATCTCGCAGACACGCCGCTGTCTGACTACACAGGAGAAAGTGTGCATTTGTGTGTGTATGTGTTTGCCTCTCCGGAGGCCTGTGCGCTTCACAAACACACATACGCGCTCTTTGTGGCTCGACTGCCGCGCCAGGAATCGTGAATCAGTTGCCATGGCAGCGGTAACCGACAGCACTTACTGGGAGTCTCAAGTCAATGATGAAACTGTCTGGATGCAGAGACTCTGATGCCTAACCTAGAGATGCTTTTCGCAGATACACTTTAGCTTTTACTCTATAAAAACTGCTGGGATGTTTCGACCCATAATTGGATGAAATCTGAACAAACCAAAATGTTAGGTAAACTCAACCTTGAATAACCCAACGGTTGGGTTTGTCCATATTTAACCAATCATGGCTTAAAACAAGCACAGTGGTTTTACAGTGCAGGTTCGAATAATTCACAATAAAAGCTTGGAAAAGGAAATGCATTATTTTTTTCTTAATCTTACAGTCTTAACCAACTGAACTTGCATGCTTATACAACCAAGTCTCTGTGGTACAAAAACCTTGCCTTTTTTATGATAGACTCATATTTACTGTAGTACCTTTTACTGTATGTATAGCTACTGTTTTTGGCACTGTTATAACTTTAATTTAAATACATTTTATGCTTGCAAATAATAACCACCCAGCCAAATCTGAATGATTAAAAAAACGTTAATAATAAATTAAGTTATCAAAATAATAAAATAAGTTATCAAAATTTTGGAAAAACAGGCAGGATTCTCTGCTTTCAAACGCTGGGAGCGTGTCTGCTTTTGACACTGAAACCATGCCCACCCTTGGGATAGCCGCCATCTCTCTCAACTTTCAAATACCCCTACAACCTGAATGAATGCTCGTGATTGTGTTTTTAGCAATGAAATAGGTGCTCTTAAACTTCACAAACAAAGCTTTCTGATTGGGTATTGTTTTATTTCACGTGACTATCTACAGCATGTGTGCGCTTGTCCTCTGGGTTTACCCCACACAACAAGAATTCTGATCATGTTGAATATTTACGTTTTGAAATCGGAGCGGCCCCGACGTGCTTCCGAGCAGATTCAGACGCTCTTAAAGTCACCATGAAATTGAAATGAAAAACTGTTATGTGTTCTAGAATATCTTTTGATCTCTCTTGATCTCTCTTTACTTCCGGTCATATGGTATGGCAGGTGGGCGGGGTCTGGGAAAAGATCACAGCGATTAGCAATTAGCAAAATGACCCAACTTTATACGATCCAATCAGTTCTCAATGGACAAATTCAAATCCAGCCCTGCCTTATTTAATTCAGAAGCGGGTTTCACTTGGATATACGTCACCACGGGAAAAAAAGACAACCACTTCTTCGTTTCATGGCGAATTTAACACACCACACACCACAGGAAAATCTGACAATATAATCGGTTCAACCACGAAGATGATTAGGACTTTACCTAGGATTGTTGCAAGCCCAAATTCAGCCTGATTATATTGTGGTGTGTACCCGGCTTTAGGGGCGGAGCCATGATGGTGGCTTCAGTGTGTCATCGAGCCACCATTTAGCCCTGCCCAAATAACCCTGAACACAGAATTGTGGAAAAGCTGTTTAACGGTCTAACTTCACAATTTAGTACTGCATAGCTTACAGTCTTTGTAAGTGTTGTAAGTGTTTCAGCAATACATTCGTAACATTTAAAACATGCTTATAAACAATTCTCTGAAATGACTTTGAACTTTAATGTTCTGTCAAATACTTTGCTTTCCTCTGTTTTTTCGTTCAGTTTGAGTGTCAAGTTTTTCTCGGGCAAACATCAGATGGTCCTCACCGATGCATGCGTTAGCCATTTCAAAACAATAAAACGTCACCAGCACACTTTCCAGAACCACTAACTCACCTGTATGGCATTTTGAGAATCCTCAGTGGGTCCTGTAGTCTTTGTATCTCGTTTGCATGTTTTGAAAAGAAAACATATTTGTAGTGAGAGATAATTTAAGTATTTTTTTCTGTTTTTGGTCCGTCCTGATGTTCTCATCACCGTAAATGTGTACCACAAGTGTCGACAGTCATTGTTGGTTAGATATAAAAGAGCATGGTTTAATCTAATCCGACCACATTTTGTCTCTTTTTTTTCTGACTCTCCACAGTATCACCACTAAACTGGAGCGAGCTCTGGAGAAGGTCGCCCCATTACTGAGAGAGATCTTTGTGGACTTTGCCCCGTTCCTGTCACGTACCCTGCTGGGCAGCCATGGCCAGGAATTGCTTATTGAAGGTACATACAGTACAGTCTCTCTCTCTCTCTCTCTCTCTCTCTCTCTCTCTCTCTCTCTCTCTCTCTCTCTCTCTCTCTCTATCTCTATGTTTGTGGGTGTATTTGGAGCTAGTTTGGCCATTTTTGAAATTCCCTTCTCCGTATGTGTGTATGGCTGACCACATCCAGGCGATTTCTCACACACGCGGTTCAGATGGCATAACAGCTTCTCTTTGCACAGGAACTCACACTTCACACTCTGTTTGTGGTTGTTTTACGTTGCGGTCAAATCACAGTGTCCATCCCTGCGCTCAAAGCTGGTTTGCTTAGACTCATGTTGCACCATATTGCAAGGCAGCTGAGTCGGTCATTTCATGAAAGATAAAGTATACATTTCTTTGAACTCAGAACTCTGCTTTTCTTCGAATTATAACAGGCAGTTTTCTGTCTTCGCTGTATAACTTGATCCTCTTCACATTTTCAACTTCCACACAGTTTATGTCGACTAGTAAACATGCTGGAGGTGTAAATTTCATGGGTGTATTAGTTAAAACAGAAGGTTGTGTGTTTACCTAATTAAGCGGCTAATCGTCTTCAATGTCGACAGCTTAAAATAGCTCAAAACATCAAATCTACATTTGTTCTACTTTACTGAGAGACTAAAAATGTGGTGTAAAAATGACTATCTTACTTAGTATTTTTGTCTTGTTTTCAATAAAAATATCAAAAAAAAAAAAAATTTAAATTAAGATGCTTTTTCTTGATGAGCGAAATAACCTTAGAAAATAAAATATACAATTTTAGTGAATTTGTGCTTAAAACAAGCAAAAATATCTGCCAATGGGGTGAGAAAAAAAATCTTGAAATAAGTTTATTTTTTCTTAAAAAATTAATTCAAAATTTTCCCACCCCATTGGCAGATGGTTTTGCTTGTTTTAAGTACAGTACAAATTCACTTAAATTGTTTAGTTTTTGTCTACAAACTAGACTTATTTTCTAAGGGTCATTTTGCTCATCAAGAAAATGCATATTTATTTAAGAATTTTTAGATATTTCTACTGAAAATAAAGAAAATAAGTCTAAATAAAATACGTCAAATTAAAGTGATTTTGTGCATAAAACAAGCAAAAATAAATAAATAATCTGCCAATAGGGTAAGCACATTTTTCTTGAATTTCTCTTGAATTTAGTGTTTAAGAAAAATGTTCAAGATTTTTTTGCTTACCCCATTGGCAGATTTTTTTGCTTGTTTTATGCACAAAATCACATAAATTTGACATTTTTGGTCTAAAAACTAGAATTATTTTATTGGGTCGTTTTGCTCATCATGAAAAAGCATCTTAATTTAAGAATTTTTAGATATTTTTACTGAAAACAAGACAAAAATACAATTTTTTTTTTCTTGAAAATAATTTTTGCAGTGTGGTTAATGGCTGATGCAATTTATCAAAAGAATACATAGCTACATTTGAATGGCCATCATAGCAGAAAGGTACTTTTTTGTCCCATATGGTGTAGTTCCATCTTCGACCAGCAGGGGATAAGTGGACCCTGTGAACCACCCTAACCTTGGTTGTATATTTTTGTGGGGTTTGTTTTTCTGTAACAGAATTAAATGCATCCCTCCATCTCATCATTTTTCATGCTGTCCCCCGACTCGCTGCCATTGGTTGTGCTTGTCTATTGCAATGGCGATCCTCCCAAACAAACTCCCCATTACGGTGACTTCCTCAAGATGAATCCTCACCCTTCATTTATTTGTCCAATATGTTAACACCATCACCCCATCTTGAGGCTGTGACCAAAAGAAGACATGTCTGTTTTCCCACCTCCTTCCTTTCCTCTCTTCCTTAACCTCTCACAGCTGAAATACTGTTCGCCTGTGCAAAAGCACCCTATTTACCCATAATTACCCTTCATCCATCACCCAATCCGGCACCAGGGGTCAAGCCCCTGTCCGACCCCCCTTCTAGATACTCGTTCACAGGGGGCAATTATGCCCCGTTCACCCTCGGCCAGCCTCTCAGCCCTCGGCGTGCAAGTACGAGGCCCCTGGGCCGAACACTACGGCCCTTGTGAAAGCTGCCCGCCCAAGTCTGCGATGCTACGGTCTTCCGACAATGTCACATTCACATCAGGGAGGCTTAACCGGAAAGCTGGATGACTTACTGTTGAAATAAAAATGCATTTAGTTTGTCCAGCAGCGTGAGGCAGAGGTCAGTTTGCCACCTGACTTGGGAGGGACCCCGGTGGAGTGCCACAAAAACGGGGTCAAAGCCAAGGCCTCGTTTCAACCTCATAAACGAGACAGAGCGATTGTTGGGACTTGAACTCTCATGGCCTCTGAAATATTGCGATCATAATCTAAGGACTGAATGGTTTTAAAGCAATCATTCATGGATGGTGGTGTTTAAATGGGTAACTAGACAAGCTCAGCTGAATATAAAGCTTAAGTTATAGGGCCGTTTCACCACAGATAGTGTGCTTAATGGGCTTTATAGTTTGCTAAAGATTTTTACAGCACTTGCTTTTACCCCTGTGGCAAATTAAGTAAATCTAACGTAATTAGTGAAGTTTGTGTTTAAAACAAGCAACACCAATGCCAGTGGTGTTAGAAAACTAAACTTAATTACATTTTTTCTATGAAAATAGTGTACTTTTTTGAGACCTTGCAATTTTGCTTATTAAAGGAAAACACCATAGTTTTCAATATTTTACTATGTTCTTACCTCAACTTAGACAAATTAATACATACCTATTTTTTTAGTGCATGCATTTAATCTTTGTACAAATAAAACATGGCGATTTTCTAAGTGGATAAAAAGTGACAACTATATTGTAAAGTAATATTGAACTAAATATTGCATAAAACAAGCAAAAAAAATCTGCCAATGGGGTAAGCACATTTTTTTCTTGAATTTAGTGTTAAAGAAAAATGTTTAAGGTTTTTTGCTTACCCCATTGGCAGACTTTTTTGCTTGTTTTATGCACAAAATCACTTAAATTTGATATTTTTGATCTAAAAACTAGACGTATTTTCTTGAGTCGTTTTGCTCATCAAGAAAAAGCATCTTAATTTAAGATTTTTTTTATATTTTTACTGAAAACAAGACAAAAATACTAAGATTTTTTTTTTTTGAAAATAATTTTTTGCAGTGTGACTAAGTTTGAGCGTGAGTAGTCCGGAATGATGATGTCACTGCGCCTGAGGCCAAATTGCTGTAAACTAAAGTGCTCTTCCGCCATACAATATAATTCTCATTTTATATGCATTAAAAAATCGCCACGTTTTATTTTGTGCCACCATACTTACTCGTGTAACTACTCGTGTAACAGTCTTTAAATAGAGAAAACATGGAAGTGTTTTGTGGCTTCTAAATTCATCCCTGTTTGGATCCTATGGAATGAATGGGGCTAGGCTAAATGCTAAATGCTAACACATAGTGCTAAAACATAGTGTACAACCCTGTACAAAGATTAAGTGCACCCATTGACAAAAGATAGGTATGTATTAATTTGTCTAAGTTGAGGTAAGAACATAGTAAAATATTGAAAAACAGTGGTGTTTTCCTTTAAATAATGATGCACCCAAATATTTTGCCAAAAACAGCAAAACAGCATTTTTCTCTGAGACTTTTTTTTTCAATCTTTCAATGTGTCCACACTGCCAACATGTTTGCAGCATTTATAAAACACTCTCACTCTATGCTGGTTTTTATTTGATCGCATCATCAAAAACATTATTCTTTGTGAACATGTATTCGGTCTTTTCCATTATACGGCCACATACCAAAATTATTTGTTGGCAAATGTTTTCAGTTGCCGCACTTTTGGTGAATCCTTGTTCTCAAGTTTTGTTCAGGGCATTTAAAAATGTTTACATATAAAACAAAACTTTTTTGTAGACGTTCTGATCACTAGATATCCCTGCCTCTCTTTCTAACTTTCAACTCTCTCTCTATTGCTCTCTCTCATCCTCTCATCTTACTCTCATTAGTCTTGTTTTACTGACTTATGCAAACAAGCAATGCACATCATCTATGGCTACAGTTTTATGTTGATGCAGGTGCATTCGAGAAAGTTTGTCCTCGCATACATGTCTGGAAGTAATTACACGTCATTTACAATTACCTTGTTTATAAGTGAGGTTTTTCAACTGTATTTGATTATATTCTATAAATAACAAGCATTTTGTTTAACACTGTATATTTTACTACAATGACATCTAAGGAAAAGGAAACCCAGGGTTCTGCTTTCTTCTTAGAGTTTCTTCTAACCTTTCAGATATGAGTGAGACCATGGCCTTGGTTTTTGATCTCACGCTGGCATGCAGCACACAACCTCTGACCTCTCAAGAGACGATCAGTGACCCCGAGCTGTTAGCCATCTGAGTCATAACCCAAGAGACATTCAAACGATTTAACTTAAAACATAACTCATGAAAACCTGGTGTTTCTGTGACAGTTATTATGTTTAAGGACAGTTTAGTTTGTGTACTGCACTGCAAAACATGAAAAATGTCAAATATCAAAAAATCTGCCAATGGGGTAAGAACATTTTTTTTTCTTTAACACAAACATTTGGTTACCTCATTGGCAGATTTGTTATTTGCTGGTTTTAAGCACAATCTCACTTGATATTTTTTGTGTAAAAACTAGACTTATTTCCTTATTTGTACTAAAAACAAGACAAAAAACTAAGTAAGAAAGTCATTTTTTGCAGTGTGTCGAGTTTGCTTCTCTGAAGGCCATGTGGACTTCACCGAACCTCGCAGATGCAGGACTTATGATCATAATTATGTTACATTGCAGGCAAAAACAAACACAAAAATAAACAGCAAGTGACTTTTGTAAACAAACACAATGGTTTATTTTATATGTTTGTAATTATAGGGAAGCAAAGGGGCTAATTTGTCTTTTTCTCTCTCTCTCTTCCGCTTTAGGTCTGGTGTGCATGAAGTCAAGCACCTCAGTAGTGGAGCTAGTAATGTTGTTATGCTCGCAGGTGAGATGACAACCTTTCTGTCTGTTTCTCTTTTTTAACCCTATGATGCTCTCTGTTTTACTTGTTGTCAAGCATCATAACCCATTAACTTCATCAAATTTGCTTGTTTACCCAAAAGTGAACATTCTGTTATCTTGTTTAAAACCTTTTAGACTTTTTTAGTGAAAAAAAATTTCTCTAAAAATGCGTGGTGTTTTTTAACCCATTTTTGAGCCAAATTCTCTGGGTTAATTTAATTCAATGGCTGGATTCATTCATTCAAACGTGTGTATGGCAGTGGCAGGTGCGTTTTTTTATGGATTTCTATGGGCAGTGAGTGTTATGCGCGCTGTTTAATTGCACCGAGCGCCTTGTGTTTTGGCAGCCTCTTGCAACACGCTTTTTTGATGGAGCAGAAAGCGCCCAATGTCATTCCCGTTTTTTCCACTGTCCAATCGTATGGGGGAGAGCCGTGCTTTCTGTCCTCTTTTTACAGTCTCTGCTAATATGACAGTTAAAGGCGGGGTGCATGATCCCTGAAAGCCAATGCTGATATTTGAAATCACCTAAAGAAACATGCCCCCACCACAATAAAAACTGGACCTTCTTTTGATAGACCCGCCCCACACATATGCAACCCAGGTAACAATGTTGGTTAGTAGACACGCCCCTTACTGCTGATTGGCTACAGGTGTGTTTTGGTACTCAGCCTGACTCCATTTTCCAAAGTGTTTTTCAAAAATCACGCACCCGGACTTTAACAGCAAAAGAGCGTTCACACGTCAATATTTGATTGACAGGACAGCTAACTCGGTGGTTGCCAAGTAATATAAAAACCGCAGTGCAGTTTTTTCAAAGTGACCAAAAAAGGCAGTGCTGCGTGCATTGCGTTTCCAAGCATTTAAAACGTGATTTGTGTGAGTCGCTTTGGATAAAAACATCTGGCAAATGCATAAATCTAAAAGTAAATATACTTGGAACATACCATTAAGTTAACAAATTTAAAATGAATCACGAAACAGTGCTACCTCTTCCCATAATTTCCTTCTTCAGCCGAAAATCGTTTTCCTGTAACCCCACCTCATGTAAACACACCACAATCGCTTTCCGTCCAAACCCCGCTGACATATTACAGATTCTGACCTCCGTAGTCCCTTGTTAAGCCTTCTCTTTCAAAAGGGTCAGGGTCCCGATGTTGTAGTCAGAGCAGGAGATATTTAACATACCTTCTGTCAGCCCATCACTCTTATGCGGGGAGCCCATAAGGAAGCCATTACCTCAGCATCTCTTCTTCAGGATCCAGCCGGTCGGAGGGCTCGGCGGGGTGGGAGCTTTTAGTCGTTGAATGGCACCTCTGACTCTGTGAAGTTCGTGCCGCTAAACTCCTGGCCCGAGAGGGGAGCCGATCTGTACATTTGCTCTTAGTTTACCCTGACAGAAGCGGCGTCCTCCAGACAGCATGGCGCACGGGTCTATCCTGCTGTTCTCTTCTTCTCCTTTTGAAGATTGTAGTCGACCTTTCCCTCACTGCATTTGAACGTTTGGAATTTTTTGGATGTTTTTTCCTGGTATCTTTTTTTACGACGGCTGTTTGCTTTGTTGCTGGTTGGATTTATTGCAGATTGATGCATCACTTTGAGAGTTCCTGGTTTTCTTTTCCTCCGCCCCTGGTAGAGATATAATGTTACTGCTGCTCCAGAGCTCCTGCCATTAGGTTCTCCCTGAGTAGAAACAGGCTGATATATCGATTGACCAAAGAGGCAATGAAACCCAAGCATGGGCCCAAAACGGCTCTCAAATGTACGAAAGTATGGAGCCGAAACCTGTATGATGTGATTTAAAAGACGTTCCCTAGCCAGAGAGGCCTTAAACCTTTAGATTAGAAAGGGAGCGAGCAAGGGAGCGTTTTGAAAGAGTTGCATCCTAAGTCCCAGAATGCTTCTCTTTTGTAGTATGCAAAATGCCACAAATGTCACAGTACTCAATTTTCATGATACAGTAAGTGAACGATACACAAATGTATCTACAGAGTTTCTAAAGCGTGCAACCAGTTAACATTTTCTATCCTATAGGTCCACTGGATATGAATAGATAATAAAATGATGCTGTACTGTGTGCCAGGTCCTTTGTATTTTTGTGTAAGTGATGTACACTTTAAAAAATGCGGGGTTGTTCCAACCCATGATTGGAAAAAAATGGTCAAACCCAACCCATGAATCTAGAAAATGACCATATTTAGAAAATGACCCAACCATGGGTTAAAACACCAAGCATAAGTTTATTTAAACCCATGGTTGAGTTTGTTCCACTTTTACTTAATGAAACAGCATAAAATTGAAGAAACAACCAATACACATGTTTATGAATTGTATTTTTTTTATCAAAACCCAAATAAAGTAAAAAGTTTCCCAGGCAGCAGACGACTTCAGGCCGGATCTGGGCTGGATCCACGCCGGAGCTGCAAATTTGGCGCAGATCCGGCCCAGCGTCGTTTGCTGTCTGCGTATTTGTTAAAGTTTTAAAACACATAGGTCATACAATAAACATCAAGGATCAAGAAATTCGTCATCAAAATTTTTTAAGATTTTTTTTTTTTTCATCTGAACATTTAGTTTACTTTAACTTTTGGGCTTTGTGACCTCTTTTAAAATGAAATATATATGCTTGGTGCACATCCGAACACAGTCCACACCTTCAAGGAGACATCCTCAACATGACCCCAACAACCTCGAGACGTTCCTCGTCTCATCTCCGCGCTAATGCGCACAGACAGCGGGACGCTCACCACTCGTGACCCCTCGCCACACTCTGTTTTGCCAACTGTCACATTTATGAATAAATTAGCGATAATAATCTTGCACTTTTTTATTTATGCCTCCTAATCAACACAATTCATCCAAGGGCTCCGACAGCCAGCATTTCTATCTATTCAGGCGGCGGCGGGTGTGCCCGAGGTCAGCCAGGACTGTTTCGTGTAGCAGCTTAAACGTACATTAAGGATGTAGCGTGGAGCCGAAGAGATTTACCGATAGACGGCCTCCAGATGTCGGGAGCAGAACAGAACAGATAAAAGCGAAGCGCTCTCCCTGTCTCCTGACAGGTCGGATTGAGATATTGAAAAGAGCCAAGTTGGGAAAACTGGCATAATGGGAAAATAACTTGGTGGCTGGGGTGCACATTTTTGACTAAAATTTAAAATAGTAAGTTTAATTGACTTAAAAAGCAAATTTGAGTGTAGAAAAAAGATATAATTTCCTTGAATTTCTTTTTATAATATCTTAAATATAAACATAAAAGTAAAAAAATACCCATGAGAATCATTTACTGTAGCATCACTGTGCTACAAATCCAGCTTTCATGATAAACTACTGGTCTAGGTGGTTTTTCAGCCTGGTTTAGTTGGTTTATCATCTTAACATAACTGGAAAACTAGGCCGGGGGAACTTCAGATAAACTCTTCTTGTCAGCTTTTTCCTCTGTACGTTTTTCATGGCAGGCCGGAAACGCTCTCCTCCTTTACATGAGAGATTGCGTTACCCCTTCTAGAGGTACTTGTCATCACTAATGCACATCACATGAGCGGCATCCTCATCAGAGCCCCCAAAATCCCCCTACAATCACACCCACCTCCCCCTTGGGACCTCATTCTTTAGCTTGAAGTAAAGCCTCGCTGTGCCCGTTTCAAGTGCGAAGGCTATTCGAGAAGAGACAGGAGAGCGGGATTGGCTTGGGTGTCTTGGAGGAGGCTGAGGTCATATTTTGGCAGACCAGTGTAGCCCCACATCTGCATGTATTTCCTTATTTATTTTTGTCACGTGGGTGCGGCTCTATTTGAGCAGAGAATAGTGAATGGGAGCCCAAAATCAGGCGAGGAGCCACTGGACTGCAGTGTTGATAATTAATAAGTGAGGTATGAGTGAGGGAGAAGTGCGTGTGTATGAGAGAGAGAGACCGAGAGAGAGACTGGGTCAGTTTCAACATTTGGAGACCAGATGCATCTGAGTGTCTCTTTTTGGCTCAGAAAGATGTAGTGAAGATGTTCACTTTGGTCATGTGTGTGTAAACTATTAAATGCACATTTCATTTTTCTCAAAGCTGGTGTATTCCCTCAGAAAACATAACTGTATTGCGTTGTATTGTGGTTTTAAATTATGTAAATAGTCATTGTTGAAGCTTATACAGTGATCTCACCATTCCCCTTAACTGAAATCAGCCGTATGATCAAATAGTGTGAATGTCGAATAATCTAAAGGTGCGATGGTGCAGAATTGACTTTTTTTGGCTGTACTGTTCCTTTAAAAAACTGCCAGATCTTCAGCTATGCTATGCAGATGCAAACCTCAAATCTCCAGTATCTTATGTTCGGTACACAGCCAGAAAGAGGCCATGTTTCCCAGCATCCCAATCATCACTAACCGCTTCATTCTCATCCATCCCTGTGGCTCTCTTCTCACGGATATTTTTCAGGTCCGTTTTTTTCTTTGCCCTCTATTCTTTTGAACTTCAACCCGGTTCTCGCTCTTTCCCCCAACTCGAACCTTTGAGAGCAAACTGAAATCCGAACGAGAATTTCCCATAGTGAGACGCGAGCCTTTTAATCATCTCCAGACCCATGTTGTGTGAAAGGCTTTGAAAGAGAGTCCTAGAAACTCATAGAGGGCGTGAGACATTCCCCGAGGCCTCTGCGGGACTCGGGGCGATGCGAAAGGGCCGGTCTGGAGGCGCGGGTCTTCGGTTATCTGTCACTGGGTGCTCACAGGGAGGAAATGGCTGTGTTTAAGGGGCAAGAAGATATAGTTTCATACAGCAATTACATCTCTCCTGTGTTTACGGATCTGTTTGCAGAGGAAGAAAAGATGCTTGTGCACGCATGGGGCTGAAATCCAGGATTTTTCTCTCTGCAGATATGAGACCTCAAAAGCGTCTTCGCTTACTCAGACACATAGCAATCCAATTTGTTGAGATTGCTATCACTACATTTTTCCTTTAGGCTTATCGTCAGTCTTTAGAAGAGGTATATTTGTGATGCTATTGGTTATGTTTTAATTTGTTTAAATATCAATGTGTTCTTTATATTGTTTGTATTGTTCTCCAAATAAGACCAGTTGCTATTATTTGAATTCATTTGGTGGCCCTAAAAATAATAAATTTTTTGAAAATGTTCACTATAAGGCTATGAATATTTGATGAAACAAAAATGTCACTACAATCCACAAACTGAGAAATATATTTTTTTGTTTGTTTCAGGAGTGGCAGAACTCCATACAGAAGAATGCTGGCTTGGCTTTTATTGAACTTATCAATGAGGGAAGGTTAGTTTTCTTCTTTATTAACATCACTAGTAGCACAGATCAATGTACGCTTATGTCACTTCGAGTCTTTTATCTTCTGGTCTTGGCTGCCTAGTTACCATGGCTCCTCTGAGCTGTCAGACTAGGGAGCATGGTGGAGACCAGATTATCCCCTGTAGCATGGGCACAGTGTGTGTGTGTACAATGAGAAGAAAGTGAGTGTATTTATATATATATATATATATATATATATATATATATATATATATATATATATATATGGTAATGAAAATAAAAGGAATTACAAATTCATTCAGCCTGATCTCACAAAATACGTGAAATAGTCACGCATTATTTTGCTCAGTTTTGCGTGACATTCTCACGTATTTCCACCATATTACGTGCCCCTGACACGACTTTCTTTTCCGTGACAGTTTCACGTATTGGTTACTCAACTGTTCTTCCTATTTTCCTACAATTGACGCTTCGGTTTGCGGTTAGAACAACTTTCTGTTACATAAAATGACATCCTTACCCAAACCCAACTCTAACCCCAACGTCAGGCGACGATGGTTTAAAAAGCATACTAATGTTTTTTATAAACCAATACATTAAGTGACATCCTAACGCAAACAGCAAATCTAACCCCAAACCGAAGCGACAATTGTTTAAAAATAGGAAAAACAGTTGAGTAACCAATACATGAAACTGTCACGGAAAAGAAAGTCGTGTCAGGGGCACGTAATATGGTGGAAATACGTGAGAATGTCACGCAAAACTGAGCAAAATAATGCGTGAAATAATGCGTGACTATTTCACGGAAATATGTGAGATCATGTTGAATTCATTAGACTGATATCCCACTATGCCACCCGGAATACACCGGGAAATTAAACCATAAGGCACGAAGGTTCGTTTGTCAAGGATGGGGCGAGGAGGAAGCAACACAAAAATATAGAAAACATATCAATTCTTTATTTTATACATTTAAAAATAATCAACACTCAAAGGTCACTCGATTCGACTTTCACAGCACAAACAAAAAGACCAAACAATCAAAATAATCTGAGAGCTGCTAGCTAAAGGTTACAAACACCACATACTCAGTGATGAGAAACTGATGGAATGACAATTATCCTGGTACAACAAGCATAATGAAATTAAAACTTAACACAAACGCGAATTTACACCTTCCGTTCATTCATAAAACATGTGTCTGCCAGGAGGGTGGTACCACTGGATGACATATAGTGCTCCCTAACCTCTCAGAGCTTTTATACCCTCTCAAGTATCCTCCAATTGGTCCGTAGGTTTACCCCACGTCAACCAACAACAAGGCTATATGTCATCCTGCTACATGTGTTAGCATTTAGCCTAGCCCCATTCATTCCTATGGCTCCAAACAAGTTTTATTTTGTGCCACCATACTTGTGTAACTACTCATGTAACAGTCTTTAAATAGAGAAAACATGGAACTGTTTGGTGGCTTTAAATTCATCCCTGTTTGGAGCCATAGAAATGAATGGGGCTAGGCTAAATGCTAACACATTCAACACGCGCTGTACAAAGATTAAGTGCACACATTGAAAAAAAGATAGGTATGTATTAATTCATCTAAGTTGAGGTAAGAACATAGTAAAATATTGAAAAACGGTGATGTTTTCGTTTATGGGCCTTTTCCATGTAACCTGGAAAGGCATGTCTGGTTTCATATACTTGTTATCTGTCATATTCCTTGACTAAATGTAGTATAGTCTTAAGAAAATTACACACAGTTTAAATACAATACAATACAGTTTTTATAAGGATTATACAATTTGCAATAATACCATGTATTATATATTCGTTATGTATTTAAGATATTTAAATTATTGTCCTGTTTTTTTTTCACAAAAAGCTGCTTTGAGACAATGCAACATTGTAACAAAGTATCTATATAAATACTATAATAAAATTCATTTTTGAAAAAAATATGTTACAATTTTTTATGGCTAAATTACTTAAAACTTGTCCAAAGCGGATTAGGTGGCCACACCAATAAATTGTTTAATCCTATTTTGCTTCGACTCTTATGTAAGCAGATTTGAGGGAATTGGGTAGATCAGGGCAATTGGTTCCCAACCTTTTCACTTCAAGGCCCCCTAGTTTCCCAAAACCATATTTGAAGGCCCCCTACTCACTCAATTTTTTCTACATAAAATTAAATAGAACTTGGAATGACTAGACAGATATATATTCGCTACTAAAATGGCCAAAAATTATTTTAATGGTTGTTTTGTATAATTTTGTATAATTTAAAGTCATCTTGTGGCCCCCTTGGAAATCCGCTGAGGCCCCCCTGTGGCCCCCCGACCCCCCTATACACTGGATTAGGGTATAGTAAATATCTTAGTATGTAAACTATTGTGTCTAGCAGAAGTTAACACACTGTAATTTTACTATAGTGTGGTTTGGTTGTACAATTTGTGTGTGTGTGCGTGCTTGCGTGTGTGTGCGTGTGTTTACATGTGCGGATTAGAGCTAAGGCTCTGGGTCATTGCTGTCAAGCCGATCTTGGCTGGCTTAGCCTGCATCTGCTGACCCATCTGTGCATACATGCATGTACACACACACACACACACACACACACACACACACACACACACACACACACACACACACACACACACGGACACACACACGGACACACACACACATACACACACACACGGACACAGAGTCTGAGTCAGCAGAGACAGTTGCTGTCCATGGTGCTGGCACGTCCATCATCCACTCTTGGTCTGTCTGTCTGTCTTTGTAAGGGGCCCTCATTACAAAAAAAAAATTTAAACCTGAAGTTTATTGTGACCATCAGTGTGTTTATCTCCAGTGGAAAGTCTTATATTATAAAACAAGAAATCATACCATGTATCAGTTAGTGGCTGGGTGTTATTTGTAAATAAACTCTGGAGTGTTGGAGTGTTTATGCAACTGTGAATTGCAGCATTTGCTATACACCCAGTATGCAAAGGAGATTTTAGTAGGACACTTGTGATTTATGATCCACATCATTTCATTGTGTGCGGTTTTTTTATAGCTTCTGTATTGTAGCTTGTGAGATCCTGTTTTTTTCCACTCTGCCCTAACTGTTTTGAAGTACTATGTATATTTAGAAGGTACAAATGGCCCTCGGGTCTTTCGTTAATACTAAAAAATAAAGACTTGCCCTAAATTGAATGCAGAAAACACGTTAGTGATATAAATAGGCTGTTTACAATGTTATTTCCTGCTTGTCAGTGTTTAAAGAAACGAGTGCATTTGAACGGCATACCAGATTGAAACCCTTCTGTGGAAGCGAGAAGGGAAATAAATATTTATTATGTCTAATATCACACACCACAGAAACTCAAAGGTTCAGCTTAATTAAAACAGCCGACTTAATGACGTGCATAATGAAAATTAACTCCGAGTCGCCCACATCCCATAAAAGATGAAATGGGGGAGAGAACGGTGAGATTGATTGTGTGTGATGTGTACCTGTGTAATCTTACTGTGCTTCTGGAGACAGATGTGAAACTAAGTGGCATTTGTGAAACGTTAAAAAGCACCTCTTTTTCCTCTATTCTAGACTCCTCTGTCATGCTATGAAGGATCATATCGTCAGGGTGGCAAATGAGGCGGAGTTTATTCTCAACCGACAGCGAGCTGAAGACGTGCACAAGCATGCCGAGTTTGAGGTATATAACTTTTGACAATACTCATGTGACCATGTGACCCTATTTGTGCAAACCCATTTATTTGTGATTGTTTTCTACATAAAATCACCCTTTATGATGTAAAGAACATTCTGTGGAAAATAAGCTTGATATCTTTAATATTAACTGAGTATGGTCATGTCAAAGATGGAAATCAAGTTAGATTATGAAACTTTATCATGGATTTCACAAATAGGGTCACATATTCTAGATCCTCTAAAAGTCTGGATTTGTATATTTTATGGCAGAATATCACAGCATTTTATTTTTCATTATATGATAGGTAGACCTAGATATTCTTACCTTTGCAAGCACCACTAATGAACTACCAACCTATCAAGTACCCAAATCTATCGTTGCACAAAGCAGATTATAATCAATTCCAGATCATAACTCTAATCCCGCTCTAACCCAGAGGAATTTAGTGAATGATTCAGTAAATCAGATGTAATGTGAGATCTATGGTGGTGTGGGAAAATCTCCCAAAGCCAGCAGTGTAAAGTAAAAACAAGCAGTGGGGAATACCCATAATCCTTTGCTCATGACTCTTCTAATAGAGAAATTTGCATATATTCTCAACACAGTCTTTTAAATAAGTGCCCAAATATGTCTTTACACTTTAGCTGTTTCAGTCAAAAGACATAAAAATGGGGCAGTTTACGAGATTAGGTTAAGATTGAAGGCGCTCTAAGCGAATCTGTGTCAGTTCTTGATGATGTTTGAACTGTTTTCAAACAAACAGAGCGTAGCTAACTCCTCCCCCTCCCTTCCGTGCTTTCATGAACGCGCCCAACCCCCACCCCCAAATCCTTCTTGTCGTTTATTGGCTGGAACACTTTGTTATGTTTCGTTGCGCTAGGTTTGGCCATTGTGTTGTTATTGCTGTTTGTGAAGCCTGGGCTGTCTACAGAGATCGCGTTTTTTTTCCAGTTTGATCAGCGGTCAGGTAGCAAGGTAGCAAGCAGATAGTGAGGAGATGTTTGCTGTATGTAACAAAAAATGTTTTATGGTCTAAAATGCGTGAATTCGCTTAGAGCACCTTTAACTCCATAGTTATTAGGACATTTAATAGTTTTTACAAACACACGTTAAAAAAGTAACATTGTGTGTCCATGTTGAGATAAAAAGATGTCACTGATATATTTTAGGAAAATCTGTGCAAGCTGTTTTTTATTAGGACACCCTGAAACATGCATTTTAATCTGGGACTTAGGCCTAGTCCACACGGACACGGGTATTTTTATAACCGTGACTTTTTTACACGGTTCGACCGTTCTCCACATGAATGCGCACTAAAACCGAACATTTTTGAAAACCCCTGCCAGGGTGAGGATTTTCCTGAAACGCCGGTTGCAGTGTTGTCGTGTAGACAGCAAAACTGGGGTTTTTGCCTTTGCGAAGTCACTTTTGTTAAGGGCGATTTATACTCGTGCGTAGGTCCTACGGCGTAGCAGCGACGGCGTAGGTTCCGCGTCGGTTTTCATTTATACTTGTGCGTCGCCGTCCGCGTCGACGTGCAAAGACACGCGAAACCGCTGGTTGGCAGTAATCACGCGTGTAACCACAGTAGCAGCAGAAGTCGTCACAGAAGAAGAAGCTAAGCAAGTTAACCCACAAACGAAGAAAAAATAGCAACTTGTTGTGTATAATTTGAGAAGACCAGCAATGATGTAAGTAAATAAACAGCGACTTATGTTGCAGTTTTAGTTAAATCACTCCTCAACTTGGCTCATCTTTGTTTTCACCGTCTCAACCGGAAATACCTATGACGCAGTTTTTTTTACCTGACGGGAGGGGTTCTGGTGGACCAATCACAGAGCTTGCGGTCCGCGTAGGTCCGACGCGCTGTTAGGAATTTTGTGAGGTGCGCGTCAGGCTACGCAGAGCTACGCACAGGCTACGGATAGCCTACGCCGTAGCTACGGCGTAGCACCTACGCACGACTATAAATCGCCCTTTAGGCTTCTAATTGGCCAAGGTGGCTTTACGATTTCAGTTATATCGTCACCTACTGGTGTGGCATGCTCTTGACAGCGCTTGATAGCGTGTTTTTGCTTTTTCATGAGGATGGAGATTTCTTATAAACCGAGCATGTGTGGATAGGATGTTTTTGGAAGAAAAACTCTGGTTATAAAAATACCGGTGTACGTGTTGGCCAAGCCTACCTAAACCAACCCTAAGGGGCAGTTTCCCGGACAGGGATTAGACTAGTCCTAGACTAAAATAAATGTAAGAGTTGTCCAGACTGAAAACAACTTGCTCTGACATATCTTAAAATACATCAGTGCCCTTTGTTTTGCCTCAAAATCCACACAAGTAATGTTTTTAGTAAGGGATATTTGTTTAAACTAGTTATATTGCTTAATTAAACTAAGGCCTAGTCTTGGCTTAAACTAATCCCTGTCCGGGAAACCACCCCTTATAGAGTTTAGGTGCATAGAAACTTTATCAGGATTTGGGGTTTAGTTGTAATGAAAATAATTTGAAACACTCAGGCCATACAAATTAAATAAATTTATTTGTTTTAGATAACAGTATATACACTATATTGCCAAAAGTTTTGGGACACCCCTCCAAATCATTGAATTCAGGTGTTCCAATCACTTTCAGTGAAAGCAACTCTTAATGCTTTATCATATCAAGACATTTTGGAGAATTTCATGCTCCCAACTTTGTGGGAACAGTTTGGTGATGACCCCTTCCTTTTCCAACATGACTGTGCACCAGTGCACAAAGCAAGGTCCATAAAGACATGAAGGATTGAGTTTGGTGTGGAGGAACTTGACTGCTCTGCACCAAGTCCTGACTTCAACCCAATATAACATCTTTGGGATGAATTATAGCGGAGATTATGAGCGAGGCCTATAAATGTGCTTTTCGAAGAATGGTCAAAAATAGCTGTTATAGCTGCAAAGGTTGGCCCAACCTCATATTAAACCCTATGGATTAAGAATGGGATGTCGTTCAGGTTCATGTGCATAGAAAGGCAGGTGTCCCAAAACTTTTGGCAATATAGTGTATTTATCAAATGTTGTTGGGAATTGTAGACAAAGTGATGCCAATGAATGGTTAATGAATGTACAGGCCCAAAACCGAAAACATAACATAATCCGGCCCACAGAAATATTTTCATTTACTTAGTTTAATTTTCATATTCAGATTATTGATGTAAACGTTTAAGAGGCCGTTCACAGTCGCGTCTAAAGACTTCTTTGTTTGATCCAAAACGCATGAGAGGATGCGCGTCTTCTGTTACTACGCAACCATGAGCTGCCCGGAAAACAGAATGCGTGATCGGATTTGAATCGCTCATCTGCACCTCACGTCAATCAGGTCATTGTCACCATGTGATCAGTTAATCTTGTAAGGACTTTGGAGTGTTCGTCCAGAGAAGATCTGCTTCTCGGCGGGGTTAGTTCACGCCAAGTCACAGCTTCAAAAGCAACACCTCATATAGGGAGGGAGAGGTGTAGATGTAATGCAACACATATTGAACTACGGATGAGAAAAAGACTCATCAAGTGCCCAGGTTAAGAAAAGAGGAAAGATAAGGAGAAACGAAAAAATTATAAAAGACTGTATGCTATGGAGCTCACTCATAACAATATAAGTATAGTGCAAAATCTATACTGTTAAAATAATGTATAAATAGAAAAACTGCATATTAACAGAAATATTGTGTGTTTTTTATGTTAAAATAGCTCTGCGGCTCTCCGGCGAGATGTCAGTCTCAGAAATGGCTCCAAGCTTCTTTTTTGGTTAAAGAAAAAAATCAATCATTTTGACCAGTAGGGAAGAGCGGAGCACAACCTAACGCTTTTTGGTTTTGGCTCAATCATTCAAAAATATTTGATTTTGAGTTTTTACACAAGCAACACACACATCTATGCTACAAATGAACATTTGAAGTTTGTTTCTAGTACTTACCATTCTTGGACAATTACACCAAACGTGACAGTAGTGTAAACGTTACAACTTACCCCATAGGTGGGGTTAATTGTAACAGGCAGGGGGTCAGTTGTAACACTTGCTAAAAATTAAGTTTGCAGGCAAATATTTCACTATTTTGTCTATATACTTGAAGTGGATATTTGGTTATATATCTGTCTATAATAGACAGGTATCCACACTGTATTCATTCATCCAGCCCTTTTTTAACAATAGTTCAATTATAAATGGATACAAATGTCTAAATATGTGAAAAAGCGGCACAATTACTGTATGACAAAACATTTTTAATATGCGACCCAGTCTGTAATAACCATACTACAGTTTCAAAATCAAATTCTGAGATAATGAGCATCAAAGTCTGATTTTAGCCATTCATTTCATTATGATTTCAATCTTTGACGTGATCCTATTCAATCAATATTAAAGATATGAACAAAAATACATTTAACACGATTTTTAAAGACAGGCACAATTATTTTGTTGGCAGCCAGCAATCATTCGTGTGTAGCCTATTTTAAACAACAGCAAGAATTACGCTAACATTAGCGGTTTTCATTTCGTAAGTGCTGAGGGGTTAGTTGTAACACAGCGTTACAATTAACCCCGCTGGGTCAAAATATTTTCAAGCCGACCAAAAAAGTTGCTAAGAGCTGCAGACATATTTCAAAACAATGCTATGTTTTAGTCAACAAGACACAGATTAATATGACATAGCATTGGAAACCGAAAAAAAAACATATGAAAAATTTACTTACATGCCACCAAAACACTCAATAACTCTGTGGTAAAACATTATACATTTACAATAATTTGCGGGAGATCGTCTTTTGGCAGCGTGACAAAAATATTACCGGAAGACCAAAATGCTCAACGTTGTGCAACAATGTAAACAGTCCGTGTTACAACTAACCCCGCGTTAGTTTTTGCCCCTCGCACCCCTACAGTGTACTGTATAGTTGGCTATTGCTACAAATATACCCATGCTACTTAAGTTTTGCAGTCCAGGGTCACATATAAATATGTATAATGTAATATGTTAAGGACGATAACTTCACCTGTAAAGATAAATGCCAAGTCAACTGCTTAGAATATCAGAGGCAGGCCATCTGTATTGTTTTGACAGTGATGCAGTGGGCGCTATAAATGTAAATCAAAGTTTAGCAGCATGTATCCTGGAATGAAAATATGGCTATGGCATCAATATATGGTGTAGACGCGTGCGGTGATGGAACGACGAACGTCTTATCTGAAGTGTGCAGCCCATCTCAGGCAGTGGCTTTATATACTGCTCTTAAGGATCCTTGACCTAGTAAAAAAAAGAAGCAAGCGGCAGATAAACAGTGTCACCGGCTAACGGAAGATGCCCTCTTGCCTCTCCATCATCCACCCCACTCCCTATGGAAAGATGGCATGCATTTCCATTCTCCTCTACTTTATTACAGTCGCCTGCGGATTGAAGATTCCGTAAGCAGATATGATATTTTTACAATTAAGCTGGTGTCACTTCCAACCCTCATACCCTCATGTGAACTGATAAATAACGTTTGATGTTTGTCGGAGCGGCGCGCGGTTAGGCGAGATGACACGGGGAGATTGAGTTATCGGCCGTTTGAAGAATATGTTGAAGTATAATATCTGACAGAATTCAAATATAAGGAAGGAAATTCAATTACTTCG
Source organism: Paramisgurnus dabryanus (assembly GCF_030506205.2). Taxonomy (NCBI): domain Eukaryota; kingdom Metazoa; phylum Chordata; class Actinopteri; order Cypriniformes; family Cobitidae; genus Paramisgurnus; species Paramisgurnus dabryanus. The sequence continues at coordinate 17,722,067 of NC_133344.1, forward strand.
CCCGTTTCCCCTGCGCCCCTCCAGCTTGCGTTAGCAAATTAGATTTTGAATATTAGCAGGAGATCCCCTCTGGGGTCCACATGGGGAGACAATCTTATTGTAGCGAGGAAGATAAAGTCGACGGGATGCTGCGTGTCACCTTTAGTTTGAGAGGCCTTCTGGTCTCATGAGGAGTCGATGCTTTTCAGTGTCTGTCTGTGCACAAAAAAGTAAATCTGCATGTTGACACGGTAAAACCATTGATTTTATTCTTGGCTAATACAATGTGGTACTAAAACGTCAGAATACAACAGCTGCAATCTCTTTGAAATTTGCAACATTGTGTTCCTGTAGCTGAATGGGTAAAGTAGTGTGCTTGCTACAATAAAAATTAAAAATAAATGTATAGCTTGTAATGCACTGTAAGTTGCTTTGGATAAAACCATCGGCCAAATGCATTAAAGTAAAAAAGAAAATAAATAAAACATCTAGGACTGAACTAAAATGCCTTAACAAACTTCCAATGGGACCTTAAAATTACTTAAAAATATTTAAAATATAAAAAAACAATCTTTGTTTTTGGTTATTTTCATAACAAATTTAAATCTTTTTAGCTATGCTCTATGCTATACCATGGGTACATTTTCACCGAACAGGCTGCAAATATTGTTGTTTGCAATGGCGGCCTTGAAATTTGAAAAGGTCTTGGATCAACAGTACACGGGTTTATAATTTGTTTGTTGGGAACCCATCAGCGCTGTTTCACGTAGTGCCGTCATTCTTGCTTTCAATACACTGATTCATTTTGACATTTACAGCAGATTTATTCCTCACATGCTTGTCGTTCTCTCTCTCTCTCACGTCCGTGTTTTTCTTAGTCTAACTGTGCACAGTACGCAGCCGACAGGAAAGAGGAGGAGACGATGTGTGATCACCTCATCAGTGCCGCCAAGCACCGCGATCATGTGACAGCCAATCAGCTGAAACAGAAGATTCTCAACATCCTCACCAATAAACACGGAGCCTGGGGCGCAGTAGCGCAGAGGTACAGCTGTGTGCATCTCTCTGTATGTTTCCTCATCTGTGGGCGTTTTTAGCCCAGCCCACATAAAAAATACTGAATACACAGTTAAAGGGGACATATCGTGAAATCTTACCTTTTCCATGTTTAAGGGCTTTAATGGGGTCTCCAGTGCTTCTACCAGCCTAGAAATTATGAAAAAGAAAAATTTAGTTTTGGTAAACCATTCTCTGCAAGCATGTAAAAAATAGGTCATTGTATTTGGCTCCCATTGTGATGTCAGAAGGGGATAATACTGCTTCTTAATCTGCTCTATTCAACCACGTCATTTAGTGCAGAGTTCAGCTCATTTGCATTTTAAAGGATACACCCAAAAACTGCATTTTTGTGCTCACACATACAAAGTGGCATTTTTAACATGTTATGATAAATTATCTATATGGTATTTTGAGCTAGAATTTCGCACACGTACTCTGGGGACACCAACGATTTATTTTACATCTTAAAAACGTCTTTAAGTATTTACTATAGTAAACATTAATAAACTATAGTATACTCTAGTAATTACTACTGTGCATTTTGTTAATGTATACAATAGTATTTTGAAGAAATACAAATCATGAATTGATAAAAAGTAAATGTAGCTCTATACTTGAATTTTTTTATATGCTTATGTTCAAAAACTTGAAAAAATGCACACTTCACACTAGGTTGTTTAATTTGCCCAACAATTTATATTCATACATTACAGAAGGGTTATGTAATTTGCATCTTTTCTAAAACGCTTTGTTCTCATCTCTTATTTTACTACATCTTAGATTATGTATTCTGTTTGCTAGCATTCTGCACTGTCAGAAAAAAGTGGTAAAAATATGTACCCCAGCTGTACGTACCCTTTCAAAAAGTACAACTATGCCCCTAAAGAGTTCATATTACCTTACTTACTTACTTATTCATTTAGCTGATGCGTTTATCCAAAGCGCCTTACAATTGCTACTGTATATATATGTCAGAGGTTGGACACCTCTGGAGCAACTAGGGGTTAAATGTCTTGCTCAGGGACACAATGGTGTGTCACAGTGGATTCGAACCCAGGTCTCTCACACCAAAGGTGTGTGTCTTATCCACTGCGCCATCACCACCCCTTACACCTTAGAGGTACATATTGGTACCATTAGTCTATAATTTAAAGGTGCAATTTGTAAGATATTTACAGTAAAATGTCCAAAAACCACTAGGCCAGTGTTATATATTTTGTCCAGCTGATTACTATCAATATCTGTAATGTTTTCAACTACTTGTAAATCATGAGAAAATTTCCATTCAAAACATTGACACGGGGCAGTGCAGTCTCCTGTCAATGACGTTAATATCCATGTGACCCTTTGTCACCGCCTTTACTGACGTAAACAACATGACAACAGTGGTCGAGCTCGAAAAAATAAAATGGCGGCTGGAGCACAAATTTAGTGAAAATAAACGTATATTTTCACTTTTTAAGCATTTTAATTGCATTTCTAGCGAGAAATTAGTATTGTAGTTTTCAAATATGTGATTAGTTATCACAAAGGCGCTCTCTGTTTATATTTCAAACACGCTGCCTTTGAAGTGCGTCGGAAAGCCTTTCTCTGAGCGGCCTTCAGGCCTCCGAAGCCGAAGTCATTTCCTCAAGAGGCAGCGAGGCAACAAGTCCTCACTGCCTTGAGTTTTCGGACGCAGCGAGCCAGTGTTGTGGACAAATGCGGAACTATGCCATAGCGCCTGTCGGGCTACGCGCTTGCTTATGAACTTATGGATATCTCTGTACCGTCTGCCGCTGGTTGTGTCAGCTCCTGTAAGCGTACGGGCCAACCAAACGACCCAAGAAGAGTTTGGAACAAAACGAGGGAGGATCAATTTGTTGTTGCATTATCTGGATGGAGAGAGCTTCACGACAACATTTAACTAGACCGAGATTCTGATCCTGTTTTTGTTTTACGCGATGGGTGAGTTGTTTTGATTCGTAACCCTTCAAAAAACGTATGCTATTATATTGATCACAACATTAGTGTGTAGATTGTAATCAGCGCGTCTTCCCGCGGACGATATGCACATCAAAGGTATTGTACAGCAATATAAATGGTCATTTTAAGACACTTCACAAGAAGATTTGTACTGTCAATACATTATGTCAAAAATCATTGTAGATTGTAAGTTGAAAACTTAATTCTGTGCTGTGTTTACCATCGAATTTGGACTAATACTGTAATATCAATATGACTAACAATTTCGTTTTGAACATCACATATAAACTTACATAATGAAATAAACGATGTCATCAAACGCAACATTTATAAGACTTGATTACCTTACGTGATTTCTCGTTTGTGTCTGATTGATGGCCATCAGTGGTTGAGTTAAAGACTACAAATCCCATAATTCCACGCTGCTTCAGAGCGTCAGTAAACAACATCATTGTTATTGTTTGATCTGGCGCCATCTAGCGGCGAAAATAATACAAGCTGCATCTTTAATCAGAATTATAAAAGAAAGATTAGCTTTACCGATTCTTTCCGATAACGTACAAAAAAATGAAGAAGGAGGAGTTACTACCGCAGGAGGAGCGAGTACGAGTCATGCAACACTTTATACAACACTGTTTAACTAATGATTCACTACATGTCCGTGTCATTTATATAATATGCACGCGCCTATTTCCAACATAACACAGAAGTCCGTCTTACCGCATGCAACTCATGACGTGGTTGGGACTTTTCAATGAAATCCAGCGCATCAAACACACAGGCAAAACTCTGCTGCTACCCCGGATAATAAACTATATCCATTGTTTCCATAAGCCTGGTTTTCTTCTCCTTACATCCAAAAGCACACTTCTTCTTTTGTGCCATTGTTGAGTCTTGATATTAAACAAAGCTGTCGCGTGAAGTGATGTTTGTAAGTTCTAGCCTCTCCCACTGATTGACGGGTGGGCGGGGTTTTCCAGGGGAAGTGCCCATAAAAAGAAGTGATACGTATAGAAACCCCTGAAATGTCAGCTGGACCTGTAATCAAAAAAAACTTTCCGAAACTTGTACGAGCCCTGGCGAAGTGCATTCAGCACAGAAATACTCTGTAACATGTCCAGCTGCTTTTATGACACTTTGCCTACGTTTAGCATGAGGAAACAACTCTATAACTGTGTTAATAAGTCAGAATGCATGAAAAACCATTAAACCACCCCTGTAAGACCTTTTATACTGCCCAAGCTGGGGTACAAATTTTCCCACAGCTATATTTTCCAGCATTTTGGAGGTTAAATAGTAAACTTTCCTTTTGTCTTGTTTCTTAATCACAATAAATGTTTTCACATAAAATGTTGTGCATAATTTACTGAAATGTATTTAATGGACATAACACAATATTATTAATATTAATGTAAGTTCGTGTGAAATTGATTAAAGTCATTTGAATGCAATAAATGTAAACATAAAAAATTAGGTGTGCACCATTACAAAATATGCTGATACTAAGATTCTATTACTTAGAATGACATCTACCGATACCAATAGATATACCGATAGTTTTGCTTTTTACTCATCGTTTCAAAATATTATGTCATGAAATCCTAAAAGTGCAGAGCGTACAAACTGTAATTCTGTTGTTATTGTCACGCAATTAAAAATAATCACACAGCATGAGTTATAATGCCACGATACAATCTGTCTATAAACAATCGGCCAATGTACAAAATGTGGAAAACATTATTTTATCTGCCGATACCAATTATACGTCAGTGATCCCTATCAATAATACAAGCAAATGAAATGATGGTTAAAGTTTACAAGAAAATTTTAAATTGACCTTAATGAAACACTTGCAATCCTTGCTGGGAGATAAAACTGCCCATTGTTGGAGAAAAGTATGTGTGTGTGTGTTTGTTTATGTATTGTGTGTATCTTCACCATGGCCTGTGTACGTCGTGTTCAGGGCCGTGTCTCACACTATTACCTTTGTGTCACAAACACACACACACACATTTCCAGGGCTCTGATTTGACTCCTATTTAATGTCATTTTCTTGCTCTCCACCAGGGTCAGACTGCAGGTCAGCAAACTCAATTACCACACCAGGCCACTAAATCCTCAGAGACAGATCACTGGTGGTCAGGCTGTATGTGTGTGCGTGCGTATGTGTGCACAACACAACCGCTCAGTCACACAGCAGGACACCTGGCAGTTGTTACAGTGGTCTCAAGGGGCCGGTTAAAAAAATACAGACTCCAGATAAATTTCCCACCAAACGCACACAAACAAAACCCAAAACCTACAAACATAATTCTGTACAAACAGACAAGTTTACCTAGCTGTCACGATTAAATAGATTATAAAGAAACAACAAAACAGTTTTGAATATGGTATGTATACCTTGTAGACATAACCTGCGGCCAAAATCGCCTACTTCCATACTACAGATAATAGGAGGTGAAAATCACTATGCATAAAGAATAGTATGTCCAAAATCTCAGTTTGCAAAAATAGGATGTGGATAAGTGTGCATCGTATGGTCACTTTTCTATTGTGCCACCAAAATATAATATTCTTTTACTCTATTGGTTTAATACACAATGACTGATTAAGAATATCACTGACATCCAAAAGATCAACATACAAACATGTGCACCCGCAAATAGACGATTACTGATGATTTGCCTTTCAAATTGGCTCGATTTGCAGAAACAGTGGCTGTGGGTTTCTTATTAAATTAGTAAAATACACTGCAGATGGTTGAATGTCCATTATGGCATTATGTTTATCTCAGACCAATAGGAAACATACACCACATGCTTGCTTGAGTAAAGAAAATAGCTCTATAGTCTCATTTCACTGATTGTACCGCTGTTATCAGATTTGATGAAAACAAAAGCATTTTTATCTGTATTTTTTGCCACAATCCATGACACTGTGACATAAACTAAATGGCGATGTCATGGATGTATGTGGTTTGTCATATTTTTGTCATATCTTGTGTTAAAAGCACATAACCTATAAGATTGCAAGATTGCGTGAAAACCCAATAATCACATTGCAGTGCATTTCGTAGCATTCAATATGTTTAGCTAAATATTTATTTTCTAGGGCTGTCAAAAGAGTAAACGCAATTAATCACATACAAAATAAAAGTTTGTGTTTGCATAATATTTGTGTGTGTGTCTACTGTGTGTCTATATTATGTATATTTAAATACATGCATACATGTATGAATTTAAGAAAATTTTTATTTAGATATATTTTTATTTTTATTTATAATATAATATATATATATATATATATATATATATATATATATATATATATATATATATATATATATATATATATATATATATATATATATATACATATAAATGTTTCTTTAATACAAACATTAATATATATATATATATATATATATATATATATATGTATATATATATGTATATATATATATATATATATATATGTATATATATATATATATATATATATATATATATATATATATATATATATATTATGCAGTGCACACACATATATTATGCAAAAAAAACTTTTTTTGTTCAATTTTTAATCTTTTGACAGCCCTAAGATAAATGTATATATACAGTAAATATTTGGCAGGCGATTTTGAATGTAATCTTGATGCAGCTGGGTTGCAAGGACACCAAATTTTAATCTTTGTGGTTATTTAAATATTATAGCTACAAGCATTGTGAATGTAACAAATTTACTGTATACATGTTGTGCTATTTTTGTATTCAGTAAGGGGAAAAAACAATTCATTTTGTTTTGAACACTCTCAGATTTATCATATATGAGTCACAAAGATAAGACAAACGTGATAATAAAAAGCTCGGTTGGTTGACAATGGTCGGGCTGAAAGTCTCTGTCACTATTCTGGCTTATTCAAATATTTATGAAAACCACCTGGAAGGCATAACATTTGCATTGAGACAAAAGGTTATTGAGCTGGGGCGCATTGTAAATGGTACCGCAAAACTTCCAACAAATTTAAATTTAATGGTGACCTGCTGTAGAAGAAAAATGATGCAATATGTTCATGAGCTCAAGGCGGTGTTACAGCTGAGCAGCTTAGTCTTATTCAATGCTACATTAACTTTCCCATTTATGCGGCTTCTGTAAAATAGAAAGCCTGCGGGTTTTTGAAACGTGTGCATGCTTATGTTTGTGTGTGTTTGTTAGCGTGTCCGCTTGATGATGTATTTGTATTAGTGTGTTTTTGTGTGTCTTTGAGCATGAACGCACTCAAATTGGTTTTTCCTTTTACTTTGTGCTACAGCCTAGAGACACATGAAAAATGATGAAATACTGGTGTGAAAAATGCGTCATGTTGTGTTCTCATGTTCAGGGTTCTGAAAATCAAAAACGTCCCCGTGATGCTTTGGGAAAGTGCTTTGATTCTTTGTTTGTTTTCTTTGGGAAAACTGGAAACGTTTGGTGTTTCGTCTATTAGCCTCACGACTGAAAACAAACATTAAACAGTTATGTGCGTTATTAGATAAATAAATAAATGTTCTCCGTTGTGTAACATCAAATCGAATAATCTGTCAGGAACGACGCACCAAGAGGTGCAATGCTGCATAGCAATTCTTCAATGGCCGCATGAGCCAAATAACCAAATCCAGCCCACGAGTCTTCGGTTCGATCATACTTTATGCTTGCCTGATGATGAATGTCCTCTGTATTGAGTCGACGTCAGAAAATCAATACTTCTCAAATTGAAACAGTATAGGGTTGTATTGATCTAGGCTGCTAAATCAGAAGGAGAGGGCTTTGATAGGACGTTCCCAGACAGCTTTGAGCCCAGTAATGACACACTATCAATTTTGGCTTTACACTGATAAATCAAGTTGAAAATTGGATGTCAGATTTTTTTCTCCTCGCTTTTCTCGGAGGGAGTTATTTTCTTTTCCTTCTCCTGTTGACCTCTCACCTCCGCCAGTGAATTATAAAGTTCAACCGTGTCAGAAGCGAAAAGACGCGAATGTCGGAATTAATGACGGAGAGAACTCTATGAAATTGAAAAATCATGGAGTCATTTATTTGCATGTCATCGAACAGCCATCTAAAGCTTTATGTTTGGAGGCAGATGTAAGGTGGATTATTGTCACGATCGATTAACTTGGCAAATCTTGCACTTTCCTCACAGTATTTTTTACTATGCTCTCTGTAAGTATTAAGAATTATTACTGTTTAGAATCTAATCAAAATGTAAACACATAACAAGCATGTTTCTTAATTTAGGGCATTAAAATATATGTCACATTAAAGGGCCCATGGCACAAGACTTTTTAAGATTGTAAAATAAATCGTTGGTGTCCCCAGAGCACATATGTGAAGTTTTAGCTCAAAATACCATATAGATAATTTATTATAACATGTTAAAAATGCCACTTTGTTAGTGTGTGCAAAAATGTGGCGCTTGGGTGTGTCTTTTAACATGCAAATGAGCGGATGAAGTGCATACAATGATCACAACGATGGTGGTTTGTTGCAATTGAAACTCAGTTGTGCTGTGCAATATTTTCTCTAACTTTTTATCTGCACTAAATGGCAGTGCTGTGGTTGGAAAGAGCAGATTAAGGGGTGGTATTATTATGATAAGAAAGAGCTCCTTATGACATCATAAGGAGAGCCACATTTCAATGACAAATATTTCAAATATTGTTTCATGTGCTTGTAGAGAATGGTTTACCAAAACTAAGTTACTGGGTTGATCTTTTTCATATTTTCTAGGTTGATAGAAGCACTTGGGACCCAATCATAGCAATTAAACATGGAAAAAGTCAGATTTTCATGCCATGGTTCCTTTAAAGGTGCCAAAGAATGCATTGAAATAATCAGTTTAATTGTTCCCTGATATCAACATAGAAGGTATGTGGCTTTATTAAGTGCATAAATTATCCAGATATGTCCATTTACAACCCTAGGATTTGCCTTTAGAATAAAATGGTCTATTATTACCTTATTTGAAAGGGTCATGAATATTAATGTTGAGTTCTGCTCTGATTGGCTGTTTCTCAAAGAAGCTCCTTCAGTAGCTCTCTCTGTGTGTAAACAGACTTTGTTTTTTTTTTCTGTACTGACCTGCAAAACGTAACTCTAACGTCAATAGTAGAACACCCCTAAATGCTAACATATAGACCGTTTCAGCGGTAACAACATAAACAAGCCGCTGTCGCGGTCCGCACATAACTTCCGGTAAACTCCGCTAATAATAAATAACAACAAATTCTTTAAACATAGTTTATTTATATAACAATCAAACAAAACAACACATAGATTACCTAGGAAACCAAAACATTGTTATTTTCGACGAGGCATTTGTTCAAGAGATCAGTTTAGCAACTAGTCAGACCATTACAAAAACAAAACCGGAAGTAAGGTTCGGATCCAGACGTGTATCACGTGCGTCCGATGAAACCATCTATAGCATTAACTAGCATATAGCGCTAATTCAGCAGTCACAAGCAGTGTTTGATGCTCACTGTATTTCATTACCATGTACAGAACTCTTATTATTCATCTCTACCTAGATAAATACAGTTTTCCATTCTACAGCACCTTTAAATTGCTTTGAAAAACATACTAGTGTACTGCATACAGAAAAATAAGCTGTCTAAACTGTATACTGCACATATACATTTTGTGCTTCATTGGTGTCACATAACCACATTTTGTTGTATGTTTTTATTTCTCGAGTGGTGTCCAGTTTCAGATAGACAGAAGGTCAAGGTGAGGACATTGTGGGATTCAGAATTGCACGCATACATGCAGAAAATTTGCATACTGTACACACTATGCATACTGTGGAAATGGTATGTGCAGTATACAGTACTCATCTCACTTAATGTCCATGCTAGCAGTGCAAAACAAACACAACTTGGTCTCATCACTCCAAACCACGCATCACTCTCAAAGCTGACGTCCACCGATTTTCAATCAGCATATTTTTTCATGCAGCTTACTATGCTAGGAGTCCAATAAAGTTTTTGTTTTACGTACTTTAAAGTATCTCCCCTAAACAGTCATTCAGCTAATTGCTCAAGCTAAGCTGCCCTAAACAGAAATGTAAAAACTGTGGTCACCTTGGTCGAACGTCTCATTGTTACGTTCCTACTCTTTGTCAACATCAGCGCTATGGTTGACAGCTGACGGAGGGTCGGTATACCTGGAGCACGTCAGACCTTAACTTAACCTGACATGAATATTGATTGTCAACGCTCTCTCTTGTATAATTACTTTTTTGCGTTGACAGAAAGGGAGGTAGATGAAGAAAAAAGAGAGAGGGCAGTGGCATGTATTGATTTGTTGGAAGGCAGAAAAAAGGGAGGTGCAGTTGGATAACGGTGTGCTTGGTCTGTTTTGTGATGAATGGCAACAGTCTGTTACCGGATAATAACTTTATGATAGAATGGAGCCCGACACGTACGGCTGGGTTAAGCAGTCTCATTGGGAGTGTTTGTGAAAGGGTTATCAATTTTAATAGCAGCAAGGGAGGAGAGCAAGAAAAAAGGCAATATTTACTGCTACTAGAAGGGTTTTAGCCACCCAGAAATGGGATTTTAGTCTGGAGTCTAATGAAAGATGCATTCATCTGTCACCATCTGCTGTGTCATCCATTACTAGGTTGTGGAGGTTTGGATTACATGAAGGGAAAGCAGGAAAGAGTAACAGTGGATTTAAATGATGCTTGACGTTTGAAGACTGATAGGAGTGTTATTGAAACCACTCCCTTTTCCTGAATGCCCTTCAAATGCCATGTATCCACACTGTCAGAAAAAATGGTAAAAAAAAATGTCCCTAGCCTCTTAAAAAGTACAACCTTGCGCCTAAAGAGTTCATATTACACTCTTAAATATAAAGGTGCTTCATGATGCCACAGAAGAACAATTTTTGGCAGAACCATTCTGAAGGTTCTTTGTAGTAAAAAAGAGATTATAGATTATATTGCAAAAGTGCTTTAAAGGAACACACCAACTTTTAGGGACTTCAGCTTATTCGCTGTATCCCCCAGAGTTAGATAAGTCCATACAAACCTTTTTCATATCCGTGCGTGCCATAAATCTGTCTGACGCACCCACTGCTAGCCTAGCTTAGCACAAAGACTGGAAGTAAATGGCTCCAGCTAGCATACTGCTCCCAATAAGTGACAAAATAATGTCAACATTTTCCTATTTATGTGTTGTGATTTGTATAGTCACAGTGTGTACAAATAACAAGGTCATATGAGACACAGACATCTTTTAACCGTATACATACTGGGTACTATATTCTCAGAAGGCAAAGCGCTGCTACTTGGGCAAAATTATTTGCTCGCAGCACCTAAGAAGCCCCGTGGTGAGGAGCAAAATGTTCACGGATATATACACAAACACACTGTGTAAATACTGGCTCTCTTCTTCTGTGTGACAAGTGTCAGAACAGAAGCATGAAGTTTCGCAGCGCCACCTTGTGTACCAGGATATATCTATATAGTATTAGGTATCATCTAATGTCAGGGAGTGAATTTGCACCTCACTTTGCTCATCGCTAGTGAAAATCACTTGGGTGTAAAGACAGAAAAACTTCTCGTGAAACGCTGGCGTTAAAGCAACACTATGTAGTTTCCATGTAAAAATGACTTACAGCTCCCCCATGTGGTTGAAAAGAGCAACACTGCCTGGTATCAGACACTCTTCTGCAGGCAGGGAGAGGGGCGGGGCTGTGTTTCCTACCCTCCACAGCCACTTTCAGAGTGTGCTTGTAGCAGCTAGGAGGCTGCTCAGGTTGCAGCAACAGTACAATTCATCCAGTTAAGAGTTGTTCTATCACTGAAATAATTTTAGAGACATTATTTAAAGGTAAAAAAACTACATAGTGTTGCTTTAAGCGTGAACGATAATCGTTCTGGTGTAAAGACCTTAAGTTTGGATTCCTGCTCAAAATAAAGAAGTAATATAACCTCAGTTACCAAAAATCCACAATAATCCCACGAAGCTGCTGTCTGTCCATCCTGACAAACAACTTTTAGTGGAATCCCGGAAAAAAACCAAATGCACTCAAATAAAGGAGAGAGACGGTAAATTCCGTCAATGCCATATTTTTGCCACACGCACGTGTGAGACCAAAACTTTAAACATAAAATTTCAGGCCCAAAAAAATGAATGATCACATTCAACTAATCTTTCGTAACGATCCGCTAGCTGCCGGTCCCATAAGCAGGCTATCAAAAAAATGCGTCTCTGTAGGCAGCCTGAGCTCTGTGATCTGCACACAAATACAATTGGTTTCACCAACCACTCAAAACCAAAATAAAGTTTTCCAACCAATCACTGACAGGGAGTGGCTGTCGTTAGGTAGAAAAAGCCAGTGTCAAACCTTACAACAGTCACCCCATGTCTGTGATTGGAATGTCTTTAAAATGATGTAAGTGAAGTCGTACAATGCTAATACTTCTCAATATTACATGATTTCAGTGTATATAGGCTGGAAGTGTGTATAGTAATTTTCTTGTGGACTGAATAAAGTCGATTGGCATTTCTTTTTACAACAAAACCCAGCACCGTGTTTTTATTCTTGACGTGATGTTTATAGGCTTCTGTATGATTGTTAATTGGATTGGATTGCACATTGAACTTGAAAGCGTGACGCGCACACAGCTGATTGTAACCACTGACTTCCATAGTAGGATTAAAAACACCATGATGGAATTGAATGGATATACCATTAATTGTGTGCTTACCATCTTATATTAAAATATCTTATTTTGTGTTTATCAAAATAAAATAAACTTATACAGGTTTAGAACAACATAAGGGTGAGTAAATGATGACAGAATTTTCATTTTTGGGTGCATCCCTTTTACAGAAATGGCCACCCCTGGCCTGAAATCGCTGATACAACCTTCAAAGTATATTATTAAGAATGTTTTTGGCATTTATTTGAGATGGTTTTTATTAATCAAGCAACAGAAACAAATTGTTAGATTAATCGTCCAATTAGTCGTTAGATTAGTCAACTAATCGGAAAAATAATTGCCCGATTAGTCGTTTATTAAATAGTTGTTTACCCCAGCCGTAGTTCACTCACACGTGAATTATATTAACTCTGATCCGTTTGGAAAAATTGCCTTGTGAATGCGAACCAAACGAAGAAAACCATGAAATTGCACCATTGTAGCTATTTAACCCCCGGTTTTATAGTGTAGTACCTCAGAGGTCGATATTGGTACCTTATAATAGATATACTGTCCATATATGTACCTAAATGTTACATATTAGTAAGTCTAGGACTAGTCTAATTCCTGTCCGGGAAACTGCCCCTAAATGTGTAAATGTGAATGTAAGCCTCTTTTAAAGACCCATTTGTTAAATGGGTTGTTGGCAATCTGTGCACCTGCTTTGACTAAGAACAGTGATAGATTGCTTCAAGTTGTGTAACTTACAAATCCATCCTTTTGCTCTTGCCTACACCGTGCGTCACACTTAGGCCTGTTTTAACCCCAATGCCTTTGCTAATGATCTCTGGAAAAGGGGAATGAAACAATCATCAATTTCAAAAGAAATAAAAACAGAACTGGCATTTTCCCACTCCGCTGGCCTCGTCTTGGATTGGAGATGGACGGTTCGCCAAAACTGGCAAGAAGGGACGTCTGACCTGTACTAGAACTCTGTCTCTCAGCTGGGCAGCTGCGTCTGTCTTCATCCAAAACAGTGACCCGCAGTGCAGGCCTTGCCAGTCTTGAGTCAAAGTGTCTGCTTGTATTCTTGCTTGAGAGTGAGAATTAGGCAACAAAATGAGGACTGTCCTTCACATCCAACAAACTGATACTGTATAATGTTTTGTTTCATAGGATTGCTAAGGGTCAGATATTTGCTGCTTCAAATTGCATCAACGTCATGTGAATTCATTAATTTGAAGAATTTAAGTGATCTTTATTTTGTCCAGCACTGTCCCAGTCCCATAATCCAGTCAGTCTGAAAAGGAGTTTTCGTTTCTCCTGTGGTTTTGTTGCCTAAACATCTTAGCAATTTTTCCACCACCGTTGTCTTTGCTCACTTGAGCTTTTGTAAGGCGGGATTCAATATGGAGAACAATATCTATTGTGACATAATGCAATGCAAATAAAATTAATTGAATTAAATCATTTGTTTGGGCCATAGATTGTAACACATTGAACATTTGATTGTGTTTTCCAGTCTTAGTGCTCTTTATGACGAGCTATGTTTAAATATTACATGAGACTCCCCTCGTGAGGGTTTTTAAAAGCACAGGCAAGCAAAATCATTTGCAGAAACAACATCTTTAAGAAGGGTCGAAATGATCTCCATCTTTTAAAGGCTTTTTGTGAGATCGGACAAAATTAGTGTTAACTAATGTCGGTCCCCGTCAATTTTAAACACATGTATGTTACTAAAATAGAGAGAGCATATGTCTTGCAGTAACTTCATTGAAAGTGTCGAGCGTGTGTTTTGTGTCATGAACATTTGGAATGGCAGCTATGACATCACAAAAGCCTGCGTGATGCTGAGAAAAGCCAGCCGACCCCTTAAATAGACCAGTTTCCTGATTACCAGCATTTTGCTAATTATACTCCATTTATATCCCCAATAGATGCATTAAATGAGAACATAATGGCGCCTTATTGAATTTCCCTACTGTTTCCTTTCTCTATGTGCCACAACAAGAGGCTCTCTGTAGGGATCTGGATTAGGATCAATGATCTCAGTAACCCATGACCGTATCATACTGTCAGACAATATTATATTTTATTTGGTAAACAGATTTGATGATATTCTTATGCAGGTATTATATTGTTCAAGTTTCCAAATCGACTGAGCAAAATTTAAACAATAATAAAATAACCCCAAATTCATGACTCAAGCTACCCTTTTATATTTGAGAAGTTATTGTACAGACTTTGTTCAATACAAATCTGTTTTATATCATTGGGGCAGGGGTTCTCAAACTTACAGTATATTGCCAAACTGATCAGAAGACTTATTGAATTCCATAGTAAGATAGAATTTATATTTTTGGGTTAACTAAAACCCTTTATGCGATCGTGTACACCTTTGTGTTTAAAAGCATGCTTAAAGGATTAGTCCATTTTCTTAAATAAAAAAATCCAGTTAATTTACTCACCAGTGGTCTAATCCAAAATGTTGATGTCTTTCTTTGTTCAGTCGAGAAGAAATTATGTTTTTAGGGGAAAACATTCCAGAATTTTTCTCATTTTAATGGACTTTAATGGATCCCAACACTTAACAGTTTTAATGCAGTTTAAAATTGCAGTTTCAAAGGACTCTAAACGATCTCAAACGAGGCAAACGATTGTCATTTTTGGCAAGAAAAAAAATAGGCATTTTTAAACCACAACTTTTCCTCTATCTCCGGTCCTGTTACGCGCCAGCATGACCTCACATAATTGCGTAGTGATGTAGAAAGGTCACGTGTTACATATATGAAACGTACATTTGCGGACCATTTTAAACAATATACTGACACAAAGACATTAATTTGTATCTTTTTATACTCCGATCATCCGTGACCTCTTGACGTGATAACATATTACGTGATGTTGCGCTGGCGCGTCACAGGAACGGAGATAGATGAAAAGTTAAAAGTGCATTTTTTTTCGTGTCAAAAATGACAATTGTTTTGCTAGATAAGACCCTTATGCCTCGTTTGAGATCGTTTAGAATCCTTTGAAACTGCAATTTTAAACTGCATTAAAACTGTTACGTGTTGGGGTCCATTAAAGTCCATTAAAATTAGAAAAATCCTGGAATGTTTTCCTCAAAAAAACATTATTTCTTCTCGACTGAACAAAGAAAGACCTTAACATTTTGGATGACATGGTGGTGAGTAAATTATCTGGATTTTTTTTAAGAAAATTGACTAATCCTTTAAAACAATAGGTGGACACCGACTGTGGACGCTTGCTTGCCAGCGTTTTTTCAGATAAACGCTTTGGTTTGTTTGATACTTCTACTTTGTTTATCAGTCGTTTAACAATGTGCCGGTTTGTTGTTGTGATATTTGTCCCTGCCTCCTTCTTGTGAGAAGTGACATTGAATAGGGCATTTCACCTAAAGTTGAACATTTTTAACTCTGGGCACTCAACGCTGAGCGCGGAAATAAAACTGAGCCTGGGCGCTCAGCATGGAAAACATTGAAAACATACACCAGCCACCAGCGTAAACTCGGTTTACATGCCCTCTAAAGGAATCATTCGGTCAAAACTGGTTCTTTTATGGCATCATGGAGCACCTTTATTTTTAAGAGCATAACCTGAGAGGGGGTCAAAACAGATTCCTTGAATGAACGCTTATTATCTATAGGACTACTGAATTCTCACACCTAATTGGAAGCTCTTTTGTGGAGATGTACAACGAAAATGCTTCTCTGCTTGCTTCGAACACTCAAGCCCTGAGGAACATCACAGTAACCGAGTCATTCGTCTCACCAACCTGTCTCCCATAATCCCCCACAATGCCAGTGTACAAGCTCAATAGATCATATCTATAGCCGGCTTTCCAAACAAGCTCCTCTTCCCTCCTCTGTACAACGCCATATTTTTTTAAAGATTAAATTGTTATCCCTTCTTTTATTTCCCCTTTTTGCCGTTTTAGGCTGAATCATGGCTGTCAGGTTTTTACAGCCTTCCACAAACAACACATGCCCCACGGACACAAGAGTTTTAAATCTTGTTCTCTCGCTCTTCCGCCCTGGGAGAGTGTTTTTTAATGCGCCGAGAAGAGGGGGGATACACACGGTTTTACGCCAGTCTTTTGTGATGCATTTAGAGAAAAATAAGACCCAAAGCAGTTGTAAATAATGAGTGGCACGCTGGTGGCTTGATAGTTTTGGTTATCAGTGCAGGGAGATTAGCTTTTAAAATGCACTTGGAAATCCATTTGGGTGATTGATGGGCGAGGTGACTAATAAATTTGAGCTGCTTTCTAGGAGGGCCGGCCCTTCACCATCCTTTATGCCTGTCAACGTGAAATGTGCGATTGGAAAAGTCGAGCGTGTCGGAAGCTAATTCTGGTGAGTGATTACCATTCAGATGAAACAGTTATCAGCTCCCACTCCTTAATGTGAAGACCAGTGAGAAAATACTCACTTATATTCTTTTGTTAACACTATTAGGTGCTCTTTAGGTGTATTCATGTTTTATTTACTGTACGTTACTTAATATTGACTTTTTGTTTTATGGTTATGAAACTATAGTGTAGGTATAAAAGCAATATGACACTCGCCAAAATGCAGATATTTCATATGCTTTTTTTAAGAACCATTCAGTTAACCAAAAATGGCTCTACTATGGCATCTTTTGTAGCATCTTTGTTTATGAGTGTACAGTAGATTTCAGTCTACAAAGCCCCCACTATTCCCTGAAAGCAAGACCCCTGTTGGGGGGCCCTCAGAGTCGGACCACCCTCTGTGAGGAAACTCACGTCATGGCACTTTCGGTACGGGCCAAATCCGACTGTGTTGACCGCAGGGTTTAACGTGTCACCGGACCCCCATCCAGTCCTGCGGAAACCACCGCCAAAGTAAAAGCATATGCTTTAGGGGAAAGAGATGGTGAAGCTGTGTATACGGTGCCATGGGGTACCCTCCGGTTTATCATTCATTGTACTACCTCTTGTTTGTCTATGCCCCTTATTAAGAAAAAAACTAAAATGTTTAGGCTTTAGTCTGCAATGCAGTACACAGACGACATACCGCTGTCAAACTGAATCAAAATCATAGTATGTACTGTGGGAAGAAATCTTCAAAGTCTTCGTGGATTTCTTCCCCCATCACTCCGCAGCGCCCACTTGAAGACAGCTTTGGAGGTTATAATCTTAAAGGGTAATCGCCCGCTCGCCTCGGTGGAATTTACATTTTTTTCACGCTGTAATCTTGCATTTACAACGTCATTTAGTTGACTTCGAACCCTCTGTCTTTTGACATCTCTGTCTGCGGTTCACGAGGTATAAGACTGACAACAGACAAGCCCCAGATACCAGGCTGGTGTTTCATACCCCAGCAAGTGATGAACTTTTGGCATGCAGCTCATATACGCAAACAGGCTTTGTTTCCTACACACACACGCAAGTTTGATTGATGTTAAACTGAGACTGAACACTCGTGTTGCTGTCAGAGCTCGGCTAAGTCCCTTGAGCTTCCTGATTTCTTGACATTTGTAGATATAATATTCATGCAACAAGGATCAGCTTTTGTGATGTGATCCTGCTGTAACACTTTAATCTGTTTAGACTGACTCAATATTATGGCAGAATGGAGAGAGGCCCATTCAATCCAATCCATAGCTCGGGGTGAGCACCTCTGTAGGATTTGGGATTGGATGTAATGGCTGCCTCATGTGTTGAAATGAAAAGGTTGCCTTATATTTTTATGCCTTTATTGTTATGGTTATCTTTAGTTTCCTTACTGGTGGAATGGTGAGATTTTTTTCCCTTAAAACGTTTGGAGTGAATGTAGTCATTGGGATGTATTTGAAAAAAAAAAATCTTAAAGGGATTGTACACCCAAACATGGAAATGAGGTTATTTAAAGTTGCAATCTGTTACTTTTTTGGTTAAAAATAAACAAAAATCCATTTTAGAGCAAGTACATAAACAATCAGGGGGTGTGCACACCAAAGATTTTAAACGCGTCTGAAAACGTCAGGCAGATCCCGAATGCCAGCTTTTTTTCAACCGACTGCCAGCTTTCTTCAGCTGAGTGCTTTGGTTGCTGAGATACTTCTGCTTTGTTTATTAGTCGTTGTATGATGCGCCGGTTGGTTGTTGTGATATTTGTCCCCACCCTCCACCAATGTGATTGGATGGCTGTGTGAGAACTGACATTGACAAGCTGAGCTTTTCACTTCAAATTGAATATTTTTCAAGTCTTGGCACTCAGCGCTGAGTGCGGAAAAAACGCTGAACGGCGGTTTTCGGCGCGAATAAAAAAGCCAGCTGCTGGCTTTTGAAAACCGCTGCGCTTTCATTGGAAACAATTGAAAACATACGCTGACGGCTGGAATTAAAGCTTTGTTGTGCATATCCCCTTAGACTACGTTTACACGTGAACGGCTATTTTCATAAACGGACATTTCAACCTCTCCAGTTTCAAAAAGAACTTTGTGCACAAAAGTCAGTTTTCAGAAAAGTTTTTTTCGTAAGTGCGAGCTCTGGCGCATACTGTGAAGTTGGCTGCCTAAACATACGTTTGTCTCAGTTTACATGCAACTGTGTAACCAAAGATTTTCCAAATCTCCACCCTGGCCGGAGTTTTAAGATAGAATCAGATTCAGAGGCGAGTTCTTCGTTTGCATGTAAACGAAGGAAAATGTCTCAGTTTTCCAAAATAACCATGTATGTGTAAACAGGGCACCAGTGTGAAAACTGTCTCCTTACCACGATTCACAATGGTAAGCTTGTAATAATGATTTTTAAGTTGAACAGCTTAGTTGGATTTCACTGGAAATGTCAGTTGTTTTCCAATAGATGTATATATGTAGATAAAGCAATTGTTTGTTTCAGACAGAGGTGGCAATAAAAAGGAAAAGTTATAGAATGCAGCCTTAAATATTAAACATATTTCCTTATTGGAATAAATCTTACTATAGTCAAAAACATTAGATTACATTAGATATTAAAGATAACAAGATTGAGCACTCCTTTTACTATGACTAGGGGACAATGCAACACTTAATATGGCCGCTGTGACTATTGAAGTCCCACCTTCTAGTTAAAAGAACCAATCATCAATCAATAAAAACTGATGTTTCTGTGGGGGAGGGGCTCTAAACAGAATTGTGCCAACCTGTGCACATGTGACAAACGACTTTGAATAATAGTGTTTTAGTGCAATTTGAGCTTAAGGAATGGTATAGCTTGGTGCATCTTACTAGTGGGGTTCCTCAGGGGTCCATTTTGGGCCCTATTTTGTTTTTAATATATATGCTCCTGTTGAGAATGATTAAAAAAAAATATGGTATCTCTCATGCGGATGATACACAGATATACTTGCCTTTAAAGCCCAACTGTTCTGATCCCTGTGCAACACTCCATAGATGTTTGAAGTTAAAGTTTGGATGGCAGATAATCTTGTTCAGTTAAACGAGTGAAAAACAGAAATGATACTTTTTGGTCGTCCAACATTTAACAAGGCAGAAAATTACATTTTAGGCCCATGGGCGTGTCATGTACAGGATAAAGTAAAAAAAATAGGAGTCATCTTTGATTCATCGCTAAAATTTCACAATCAAATAAAATGGTAGTTTGGAACTCTTTCTTTTATCTTTAAAAAAAATTATGATAAAAAACATAAAAAATGTTCGTTCTCTATTATTTTGTTAACATAAGTCTAAATTGTCATTTCAAAGCAAAGATAGTTTCTGATCTAGTGTCTGTAGGATCCTAACCGGGACTAATGTCTTGGGTCATGGTTTATAATGGAAATTAGTATATGGCTCAAACAGAACAGTGTATTTCCCCATGTGTAGATGTAATGAAGACAAACCACATGTGGAATTTGTTGAATGTCCCATACCGTGCTGTCATCTATCCCCCAATTACACCAATCATCACTCTCTAAATCCTCTTTGGAGTAAATTAGCTGCAGTATTGTACTGCCTGCTTTTTCTCTTTTCTTTTTTTCTCATTCTCTCACCCTCTTTTTTTAAGCCTTTGAAACATCTCCAGGCCGAACGCGTTGGAAACGAGCTGCACTTAGTAACCTGATGCTGGTCCCTCGCCTTAATGGTTTGCATTAGCTGCGAGCAATAAAATTAGCCCAGGTCCCTGCTAATGTTGGAATAATCATTTACAAAGATGGTTACCACATGCTGCAGCAGTTTTTTTTTGTGCTCCCCTCTCCTCGCCCCCTATTTTTTCCCTTTTATACGGCCTCTAATTCGCTGTTATTAATAATGAATAAAAACACCATTTTCTGCGGCTTGCTCCGGGCCCTGGGAATCATTTCAATGAATATTTCAGCACGTTATTTTAATCACATCTGCACATATGCAGCGGGAGGGGGTCTCGGTTTTATTGGCCTGGGGTGTGGCTACGGTGAGACCCTAGCATCATTAAAATCTCTCTCTCTCTCTGGCTGCACGGTGGGTCGTACGTCTGATTTACAAGACTTGTTAAAAAACACAGTAAAAAGGAGGCAAGCTGCGCCATTTATACTTGTAATTTGATACTATATTTGTTAATGGGACTTGCTGTTATTTATTTGCTTGCTAGAGACCCGCGCCTGCTATTTTGTACCCTGAGGGGGTTTGCACAGAAGCGTGTCTGGGTTTAATAGTAGTAGCTTTAATGAACTTCATGAAATTAGCTATATTTTGGCAGCTATTGTTATGTTACCTTCGGTTTGGGTGTCGTCCAAACTGTTCTCTATAGTATTGTGGGTTATACTGTAAAAATGCAATAAAAATTTATAAAAATTTAAGAGTGCTTTCCTTGTGTTCCTCTAGTTTGACATCTTAAAACAATCAGAATTTAAATTGAGCTTTTTTTTAGATAAACAAAGGGTAAGTGTAAAAATACGGTGCCAAAATATTAGGTGCCCTGTTGGGCATAAAGTTGCAGCAAACAGAATTGTAAATATAAAGTAGTGCTTGTGAATCATGAATACACATTTTTATAGCTTTCCATTTTTTTTCTGATTCCTAACAGGAGTTCCTGTCTTTTCCCCCTTTCCAGTCAGCTGCACGACTTCTGGCGTCTGGATTATTGGGAGGACGACCTCCGGAGGAGGCGGAGATTCATACGGAACCCTTTTGGCTCCACCCACTTAGACATCACGTGCAAATCGCTGGAGGACTACGGTCAGTAATTCTGCCAACAGCCAATCAAAGCGTTGCTGGACTCTGTCACTCTAGCTCATTATCCCTAAATTACTTTCGTTTCAAACAATGACATCATTGTTCGCAAAATGGCATACACGCGCATTCGAATTAGAAAAGCCCCAATCAACTGTTGGACGCAACTTATGCCCTCTGAGCCGAGAAACAGTTCATTGTCATTTTTATAGGTTACATATTTATGAGCCTTGTCAATTGAACATGGCAAGCAGGGTTTACGGCAGGTTTTATATCCGTACGGCACACATTGTTGAGAGGAAAATCGCGTGCTTTGGTTTTCTCTCCGTTTCTGCCCTAACATTTTTCCTCATCGTCCCAGTTGATCCTGCCGAGCTTCCCACCGCACGGTTGTCGATTTGACTGTGTGTCACGCAACAGAGGCTTTAAAAGAGAAGCGGTTCAATACTATTAACCACTGCTGGCGCTTCTCCTCCAGGCATCGCATTGAATAGAAGATACGAGGGGAGTGTATTAACCGAACAAGGGCAAATCTATTGATTCTCAAGTACAATGGGCCAATTTCTCTGCCGTGCACAAAGTAGTTACAGTAACTATTTCCATTTACACGTGGGAAAACTTATTGCATGCATTACGCTCATTTATTTTAAAACACAATCGCTTCGAGTAAGCAGAAATGTCTGAGAGAGATGGAATTGTTCTTGGCCACAATTGTATTTTGCACTTTTTCACATGAAGAAAATCGAAAGGTTGTTCTGTGGCTTATCGAGTAGTAATATCGTGTCCATATATGCATCTACCCTTTTATGCCTGATCCACGTCAGATGGTCTCTATGTCAGAGCCAGAACACGCACATACACAGTCATACATACAGATGCCAGCTGTTCCCTGACCTGCAGGTGGTCTCCGCTCATGTCACGAGCACAGATTTTGTTATTCGTTTCATCTCCATATTTACATTTCCACTGTCTTTCAAACATATTATCCAGAATATCTCATGCATTTTGTTCATAACCTCCCAGCACTTCAGTATTCTTCTGGCGTGACTGGTTTTCTGCCTGTCCTTGGTAAGTTGTCAGCGTGTCTCCGCGGACCAGCAGTCTGGTGTCTGGGGCCGCTGTGATTGAAAACTTGTTGAGGTCCCCGGGCTTCTCACCATCTTTAATGAGTGGAATAATGCATAAGATTGTCATGTGAAAGGGATTTTGCCTGTAGTCAGATGTTGGCCCCACAATGCAAGAGAGAGAGAGAGAAAGAAAGAGATTTTCTACAGTAGATGGACTTTTTTCTCAAACCAGCACAGTTATGACTTTTGTCATATATTTGAATCCAGAGGTAATAACTACAGCGTATTTCAGATGCCGTTTAGATGACACACGTCTAATAAATTGTGACCCTGTCTGTGAAATCCAGGCTAAAGTCTCATAATCTAATAAAGAGATTAGGAGCATCAAAGTTTGATTTCAAATTATTGATTTCACATTGATTTCAATCTTTGGCATGACTTTACTCAGTCAGGATTAAAGATATGTCAAGGTCGTATTCTTATAGTTTGTTAGGATGATTTTAGGTAGAAAACAACAAATCACAAAAAATTACAGTAACACTTTACTTGAAGGGGTGTGCATAAGACTGACATGACACCTTTATAATCATGACATGACACGAGGAGATTTTAGGCACATTTATGACAACTGTCATTAAGTGTCATTTGTTTAATTATGTCATTTTTAATGCAAAGATTAAATTGTTTGAGATGTCATATGACAACTTGACACAAACCAATACATCATAACTTGTCATAAATCTGTCATAAACATGACATAGCAAAATAATTATCAAGTTTAAGAAACTACCTTGCTTTATGGGTTAACATTACATTAAACATTCAAATGCCATTAAGTGTTAATACTCTGTCAAATAGTTTATAACGGCATCATTAATATATTTTTCTTGACCTCAACTACAGTGGTACAAGTTAAACTTGTCATTTAAATGTCATTAGGTGTTAATATTATGTCAAATAATACCTTAACAAAATGCAACAGACACGTCATGTTTACAGTCAGACTATCTCTTACCATTCGTAAGTTAGATGAACTTCATCCACGGGCTTCCGAAAAGGAGTTGGCAACTACCGCTAGTTATATTAACGTTTTCGTGTACCGCGAGTTGCCCTTTTTCATTGTGTCCCATCTTCTTAGCGACCATCAGAGTCCGCTGAAAAATGTAACTTTGCCGAATCTCGGAGGAAGGACGGAAAAAAATCTTTCTGATCAACAAATGCCTTGATCGCATTTCTCTGTTCCTCTTTTAAAATTAATGCACTGTCGATATCTTCTAGAACAGACTCGATGGCAGAATATTCATAACTCAATTCTCTAGCGGCAGCCATCTTTGTTGTAAACGGATTCAACACAAGCACTCTTTGGTCATGTGGTTGATTACGTTACTGTTGATCATCTGTCCATCATTGTATGAATCCCTCCCTGACAATTTGATTGGTCTGACATTTTTTGTTCTAGCATAGTAGCGCCACAACGGAGCGACTCCAGACCAAACTTCCCGTCCTGAAATGTTGTGGGCGGGGCTAAGTTCGCCTGTCACCTGTTCGGCTGTTACTGTTTTCATTTTATTTTAGGTGAATCTGTCTCTAAATGTTATAAAAATATAGTTTTATCAATTTAAATTATTATTATTATTATTGGATGATTGATTTTATTTCTCTTAAACATGGAGGAAACTTAAAAAAAAAAACATTATGAACTAAAGAATATTCATGACGCTGTAATGAAACTATTTAACAGAGTATTAACACTTAACAACATTTTATTGGCCAATTATATTTGTACCACTGTAAATGAGGTCACAAAAATATTCATGACGTTGTAATAAAACTATATGACAGAGTATTAAAACTTAATGACATTTTAATGACAAATACAATTTGTATCATTGGTAAAAAGTGGTCATTTATTTTGTCTTGGTTAATGGCAAGTTTCATAACAAAGACATCTCAAACAATGTCATCTTTGCATTAAAAATGACAACTGAATGAATCACACTTAATGACAGTTGTCATAAACATGCATAAAATCTCCTTCATATTCATGACACGTGTCATGTCATGATTATGAAGGGGTCATGTCAGTCTTATGAACACCCTTTCAAGTAAAGTGTTACCCAAATTACTTTTACAGACTAGGTCACAATTTTGTTTTACTTGAGTTTAATTTTTGGGTAAAGTATGCCTAGATGCGTAAAGTTTTTTTTTTTATTGAAAACTATAATTATAAAAATGTATATACAGTATACTACATATAAAAACTGTATTTATATACTATATCTCATTTTTTAAAGGTTCCTCTGAACTCAGTATAAGGGATATAAATCATATTTTTCTAAAACCGTTAAAAGCAGTAGCTCCTCTCACACACGTCTGCTAGGTCCGTGCTGAATTGTTTGGTGAAAGTTCCTCTTAGCTTTGCTGAATTGGCATAAATTGAGGCCTACAGCTACATTTGTGACTGGAGCAGACCAGGTATGCGGCATGAATGTAGGTGATTTAGATGAATTGACTGTTAAGGGTGTATATAACTTTCCATTATTTTTGCCAGAAACCAAAGGGTTGAAAAATCGCTACTTTGAAATGTCAGAGCACCGCCGGTTGACAGCAGTCAACGTCTAAAGGGCCTTGTTTTTATTCAAAGTGACATATTTTCATAGAGCTCGTCTGCGTTATAATACACGCTGCGTTTTAGCAATATTTCAAGTTTCTTCTCGTTGGAATGACATGGCTGGACGTAAAATATGTTGTAGGTTCGTTCGCGAAATGTATTAACTACCCTAGAAATAACATCATTATATTTGATTCATGGTTATTTGATGTATTTTTCGTGGCTGTTACACGATCCTCAATCATTGAAAATAGAGGCACAGCTTTGGTTTAATAGGACTTCAAACCGACTGACCATGTTGCAAGAATTCGCGAAAGCATTCCCGCTCTTGCTTGGTTTCCAGGTAAATTCCACAAAGAGTCGACCTTCTGCGTGTGTTTGTGGGAAACGTTGCTTTTCAAAGACTTGGCTTAGTCCATTAGCTGTCCTGACAAAATAACTAGTATGTTTCAAGCGGTTCTCAAGCTGTGATACCTTCCCCCTTACTCACGAGTGGCCGGGTATATTGTTAGCTGATTGGAATTGGGCAAGCATGAAATGGAAGTCAGGTTAATATTGATCTTGCTCTTTAACAGCCTGTTCTACCTCGGGGTGTCCTTGCAATCCTATTTGCAGGTGAGCAGTTCTGCCCTGACCCAATGAACCCCTCTGGACAAAGATCTTTACTGCTTGTAGAAAGTGAGAGATGGTGGGGATGAGAAGATGAAGTTCTTAAATCATCAGTTGATTTTGTCCTCTTAAATGAATATATATATATTTTTAACATGCCCAATGGGTGAACGTTGGCTCTGATAGCAATCTACTTTGAAGAAACATACAGTATACTCTTAAAGCTAATACACCACAATATTTAATAAAAAATACAATTTAATTTTAAAATTATGGTGACTTTAAAAAGCACCTATTATCCGATTCACGGTTTTACATTTCCTCTGGTGTGTAAGTACATGTTAACGATATGCAAAGTTACAAGTCCCAAAGTATACGATGACGTGAGGTATCATCTCCAAGTGAAATCTCTTTTCTTGGACTACAACGAACGCAAGGATTGTAGGCAACAGTTTACTCCCGGCTGACGTGGACACGATGCACATTTTCATAACCCCGCCCGCTTATGACTCTCAGCCTGTAAGTAGTCTATGTTTTCATATTTAAAGAATTTACTACTAACTAGGGCTGTTTTCGACTAAGGATTTTCATAGTCGAATCTGATTCGTTAGATTTTGCCGTAGTCGACTGATAGACTAACTATTCAAACCATGATTCAAACGTGAGTTTCGAGAAGTGTGGAATACTACTTGTTATTTGTCATCTATACGATCACAAATGTAGACGTGGTTTTATGTTTTAGTATCCTTACCTTACCAATCTGTTGTTATGCTCATGCTGGCAAAGTTGATCGATCAGCTTGGTCATCTGCATTTTCTGGATCAAATTTCGGGCTCGATATTAACAAGACAATATTAAAGCAACACCAAAGAGTTTTGGCTCTTTGCTCCCCCTACAGGTTAGAAGCGTAATTGTCCATTACCCACTGTCATAAATACTGAGGCATAGCTGGCTCTGATTGGATTGTAGGTCCGCCGTAAAGCAAGTTTTTGTAGTATTCACTCGGACTACAGGACCCCTACCCGACGGTTGGAAACTTCTTTAGTGCGGTTTTGGCCGATAGAGGGCTGCAAAGCGAATGTGAAAGTGATGTTCACCCTGCTTAGAGTGGATGAACGACTGAAACTGTTTTGGAAGCGTTATTATAAGGTAAAAAAAAACTCTTTGGTGTTGCTTTAACTTCTGTCACTATAGACCCTTTTACAGCTCACGTGATCAAATAGCCTGCGCGCGCATTTGGGCAACGGAAGTAGTGTTATTCCCCATTGGTTCTAACGTGGTAGCAACTCAGAACGTTCATTAAAACGGTTTCCCAGCATCAAATTGTCTGGTTGTTGCGTTTGGTTGCTCAAATATAATATACTAATATACGTATATATGTATCTGGCAACTTTATTTTTGGCCATCTGCTAACGTCTTCTATCCACTCCACTATAGTACACGGATCTGGTCAACACAGTCTCACACCCATGGCGTCAATATTTGACGACACTTGACCATGCGTCAATATGTTGACGCGGAGGGTATACCTTTCGCGTCACTTTTTGACGAACTGGGGACTTCAATACTATTAGGTACGCGAAATTAAACAGTTGTCAACTGACATTGGGGTTAGGGATAGGTTTGGGTAGGGATGTCATTATGTAAATCTAACCCTAAACCGACGCGAAAATGGTAGAAAATGGTAAGAAAATAGGAAAGAGAATTTCGCGTACCTGATAGTATTGAAGTCCCCAGTTCGTCAAAAAGTGACGCGAAAGGTATACCCTCCGCGTCAACATATTGACGCATGGTCAAGTGTCGTCAAATATTGACGCCATGGGGTGAGACTGGGTTGATCTGGTAGCTGTGTTGAAAATGTTGATAAAGTCAACTTTTTTAAAATAACTTACTGTTTGTGTTGCTTCGCTGCTGATTCTTACGATACTTCCGTTGCCTAAATGCGCGCGCATACGCTGCCACGTCATCATTGTGTACAAACAGTAAAAGGGTCTATTGCATTGGGAGCTGATCTTCCAAATATGCTAGCGTCCCATTTCCAGAAGACGCTAGGTATTTCAACAGTCCAACTATAGTCATGTAAATTTTTTATTCTTTTCCGTGACACTGTCACGTTTTTCCGCGTTTATACGTGACCGTATCACGCATTTGTTTACGTGTCTCTGTCACATACAGTATTGGTTACTCAACTGCTTTTTCCTATTTTCAAACCATTGTCGCTTTGGTTTAGGGTTAGATTTGGTGTTTGCGTTAGGATGTCACTTTAAGTATTGGTTTATAATTTTTTTTATGATTTATTTTTATATATTCTTTTTATTTTTAAACCATTGTCGCCTGGCATTAGGGTTAGAGTTGGGTTTGGGTAAGGATGTCATTTTATGTAAATCTAACCCTAAACCGAAGCGACAATGGTAAGAAATTAGGACAAAACAGTTAAGTAACTGATACATGACAGGGACACGTATACAGAAATGCGTGATACGGTCACGTATAAATGTGGAAAAATGTGACAGTGTCACGGAAAAGAATAAAACATTTACATGACTATTGGTACGTAATTTCGTGATACTGTGTTGGTTATTCAGTCCATTAACAACACACTGGATAGTTGGCTAATCGGAGGACACTTCGCCTTTCAGAACGATAACATTTGTACAAAATTTAAGCGTTTCAAAAAGGCAGGGCACGGAGGAGCAACAATAATGTATGGTATGTTGAAAATAATGTTTTTTTTAACCATAAACCATGCGAACACATAATTTTACACAAAATACACAAAATAATGTTGTTTTTAGCTAGGGGCTCTTTAAAAAAAGTCATCTCTAAGGTACTAATATGAACCTTTTAGTACAAAGGTGTACTTTTTGAATGGGTGCCACCCCGGTGAACGTTACGGACCATTTTTTGACCAATTTTTCTGACAGTGTAACCGACCGGTTCCATGAATGTTAAAGGTTCTTTGTAGAACCATGCAGGCTGACAAAGAACTCTGTTTTAAACATTTTTAAGAGTGTAGGTGAACTGAAACTCTTTACACAGTACTTTCTCCACTTATTTCTGTGGAATGGATATAAAAATATTAACATGTATCAGCTGTTGATAGTAGGCTATATAGTATATATAGTTCAAAAACTGTTGATAGTCATGGCTGATATATCCTGTCAATCAAAAGAAAACAGGAAAATGCAATGAATTTGAGGTCTGTATATAGAAAAGTATAATATTCAATATTAATGGTTATTATGAATGAATACCATTCAGAAATTTGTATCGAATTTAGTAAATGCAAATTAAAGGGCACATTTGGTCCGATTCACGATTTTTAATTTCCTTTGGTGTGTATAGTACATGTTAACAATATGCCAAAGGTCCATAAATCAAAGTAAACGATGATGCGAGTTATCATCTCCAACGTAAATCTCTTTTCTTGGACTTCAACAGACACATAGATTATTATTGTAGACAACAGTTTACTTCCTGGGATTGGTGATGTAGAAAAGACCGACATTATCATAATTCCTCCCGCTTCGGACTCAGCCTGTAAGTTAACTCCTGTTAGCATTGCACTGTGAGCGAATCTTTCAATCATGGTAAGGAGCGTCACATTTCTGGCTGACTACAGAAGTATTTAGGCCAATCACAACATACAGATTAGCTGGCCAATCAGGGACATGCCGCTTTTCAGATCGATGAGCTTTGTACAAAATCCATGCGTTTCAGGAAGAGAGTGATATCTGGAGCTACAAAAATCTACGGTAGATAGAAAATAAAATGTTTTTTTAACCATAAACCACACAAACACATTGTGTTATACCAAATACACAAAATAACGTTGTTTTTTAGCAATGAAATAGGTGCAATTTCATATAACAACCAATATATTGGTATTGGCATATATAATCTAATACAATTCCATATCTGTGCATCTCTAGTGGTAACAGAGTTGAGAATACTGTACTATATGCGTTACCAAAAAAATCTCATAAACAAACATGCAGATTGCACATTCTGAATGAAATTTTCTTGTTGAATTATACATCAGCTCAGATTTCATATGAGCTTGGTAATCAGACATATGAACTAAAACCATAACAAAAAATAAATATTTGCAAGTCTTGGGTTTCTCTACATAGTAGATTTTTTCTGCCACTTGATCGACTGCAAGAGCGCATGACCTAAACGGAACAATAAAAGCTCCGGGCCTGTGTCTCAAAATACCCCAGAGCTCCAGCCATACATAAAACATGGGCTCTTGGCAACACTAACAAACCCATTGAAGGTCTACTTGAAGCCTTTCTGTTCATCTGAAACATATTGAACGGTAAAACTACTGAGCGCTAAATATTTCCACCTTGGGAGCAGCTTTCACAAACTGTAAAATTCCTTTTGCCACAAGCCCTACTCATGTTATAGTGTTTATATTTAATGTGACTTTTCGAAAAAGAACGAGCAAAAAATGAATATGTTGG
Organism: Paramisgurnus dabryanus; assembly: GCF_030506205.2. Lineage (NCBI taxonomy): Eukaryota > Metazoa > Chordata > Actinopteri > Cypriniformes > Cobitidae > Paramisgurnus > Paramisgurnus dabryanus. The sequence continues at coordinate 17,752,673 of NC_133344.1, forward strand.
AGAAGTTGCGCAGTGATGGATTGACAGAATTGAATTACATATCTCCCTCTTTTTTAATATGCCAAGCTCCCAGTTCTTGCATTCATCAAGTAACAGTTTTTCTACTACTGAAAAGCTACTTCAATTGTGTCTTTCTCTGTTTATTAGTTTAGAGCTACATCTGATTCAACAGATTTTGATTTGTTTGTCACTGTATTTATACACATGCGTCAGACAGTCAGTGGCAATTACCCCAGCTGCATGGATCAAATCCAAACTTTCGGGCAAGTCTCACAGTACACCAGCGACTGGCAGTCCAGCCATCACCTGGTCTTTCTCAACCCTGGTGTGTCATGCCAAATTTGTGCCCTGGGTAACATTAAGCTCCTCTAATGGGTGATGGGGTAAGCCATGCTAGACTTGAATAGCCTCACTGTTGCTTAAAAATGGCTCATGGGAGTCCAGTAAGTGAGAAGTTTTGGGGGTGCAGAAAAACAGGAAGGTTGATAATACAAACAAGGGATTGTTTTGTATATTTATGATTGTTTTATGTTGGGCTACCACTAAGGATTATTTTAATCAAATAATAAAAATGTTTTGAAATAAAAAAGCGAAACTTGTAAATAAATGAATCTAGATTTTCTGTGAAAGTCCAAAACATAAACAAAACAAGTACTAAGTTGTACAAAAGTTGAAATGCGCAGACCAAATAATTGATAATGTTATTTGTTGACAACTTATTTCATAATAGCTTACTATCGATTTTATCAATTATTTGTTGCAGCCCTAGTTTTAGGATTTGGATTAAGAAAGCCAACATCAGTTTTCCCACCATGCCTCATTTTTTAGACTAACAAATGATCTTCTGTTACAAGTGCACTGTGATATGTGAACATACTTTAGAGACTTTAAATGAAAGGTTTGTTTTTAGAAACTAAACAGGAAGACAGGAAGCTTGTACTGTATACCTGTGTCGTTGTTCAAAATTGGCACACATACACGTGTCTGTTTCCTTTCCTTCTTGTGTCTTGCGTGTGTAAAACATCCTCTAGCTAAAGACTTTTTCATCTCTCTCCATTTGCTCAGGATCATTTTCTTGTCAAAATCCGCCTGGTTTATTTTGTCTACGTTGCACTGAGGTCCTAAGCTCCGTCTTGCCAGTCAAGACTAAAGCTCAGCCCCATCATCTCTCCCTGCCTTAATGCAGGCGTAATGACGATTTACAGAATTACGGTCTTAAGTTTCCCTCAGTCTGCTTTGATCCATGACCACTGGCTGGCTTTGTGCCTCTAAATGTTACACGCTTACCATTTCCGAAAAAAAGTCCCACTCCTTTTTTTTGGCTCTGATGGAACCTCCTGAGATATGAGACAGAGCAGGAAGCCTGTTCTGTTATTTTATTTTTTCTTCTCTTTTTCCGTCGTCTTCTGCATATTGGTGTTGACAAGATTCAAATGTGACCTCTTTAAGACAAGGTACATGAACCCCTCAGGACTTTAGGGAACACTCCACTGAAAGAAAACATCTCAGGAGAGTGTCGGTCACTTTCAATTTCAGATAAGCTTTTTCTGTTTTTTTTTTAGTCTGTTTTCTGTTAAAGAGTCTTGGGCATTTGTGACTTTAAAAAGACTGTATATGAAGAGCTCAAATGCAAAAGCCGCTAAACGCCCCCTCCGTCAAAAATGAGATAATGATATTGACCGAATGCTGTGCATTATTTTCAAATAATTCAAAGGACCGGAGTCAATTATTCCTCTTATACCACGGTTACCACAAACATTGCTCTGGTGCCTATTTTTAAGACATTTGACAAGTTAGGTGTGAGGTTATCAGAAATTAATGAATACCCATGGAACATTTCTCAGCCAATCAGAATACAGCATTCAACAGACCCGTGGTATAAGAGGAATAATTGACGACGGGCCATTGAATTATAAGAAAATAATGCACACCCAAGGTGCAATGCGGCACTACGCAAAGCGGAGTGCCATTACACCGCGGGTGTGCATTATTTTCAAATAATTCAAAGGATTGGAGTCAATTATTCCTCTTCTACCACGGTTACCACAAACATTGCTCTGGTGCCTATTTTTAAAACATTTGACAAGTTAGGTGTGCGGTTATCAGAAATTAATGCATACCCACTGAACATTTCTCAGCCAATCAGAATACAGCATTCAACAGACCCGTGGTATAAAGGCAGATATATAAACAATATTCACCTTTATATAGACAGAATTTTATTAAATTGTTTCAACAACATTTTCTATCAGGTATTACAACAAATCCTCTGTTTGTTATACAAGTAACCCCACCTATGGGGTAACCCAGCAAGCAAAAAACAAGAAAATGAAATGACGGCTAACTATAGACCCAATATAGACCGGCTATGAGTAACCCACTTCTACACTTAATAGCCTTGAATTTGGTTACATGCCATTTTTGCCAAAATAACTTGAAGATGTATGATATTCCAACATGTAGGCAAAGTCAACAGGTGTTCAAGGTGTTTGCTTTCATTTGTTTTAAACTTATACGTATCGTCTATTCTTGGGCTATGGTAGACGTCTATTAGATTTTCACTGACAGCCCAAATTTAGCCTGGTTTTAGCCCAAATTGCTTGCTGGGAAGCAGAAACGTTTGGACTCCTGTTACTTTCGGTGTAATTGTACAACCCAGTCTCACCCCATGGCGTCAATATTTGACGACACTTGACCATACGTCAATATGTTGACGCGGAGGGTATACCTTTCGCGTCATTTTTTGACGAACTGGGGACTTCAATACTATTACATCCGTTGCATTCGCTTTCCTATTTTCTTACCATTTTCGCGTCGGTTTAGGGTTAGATTTACATAATGAGATCCCTACCCAAACCTAACTCTAACCCCAACGCCAGGAGACAACTGTTTAATTTCACGTACCTAACTCTAACCCCAACGCCAGGTGACAACTGTTTAATTTCGCGTACACTGTTTAATTTTGCGTAATCTAACCCTAAACCGACGCGATGTGTGTTGATTGTGTAAAAAAATGATTATTATAACATAAATATTTTTTGAAGAGCCAAAGACAAAAAGCATTACTTGAGCCCCACTCTCTAGGGGTTTTGCTACAAAAGACAGAAAAATTTGTTAAATACCAATGAAATGACTAAAGTGACTATTTGTGAAAATAATGCATTTTTAATAACTGACTAATAACATTTTCATTGCAATTAAAGTGAAATTAACGAACCCAAATAAAAGATGATACAAAATGCTTATTTACCAGAAAATATGTCCGACTGTCTTAGAGGGTTTTGCACCTGAGCTCTACATATATTAGCTTTCTGCAAATAAATGTGTTTTTTTGGGTTTTGCTACATGATGTTGGCTCACTGCTGGTTCAGTCTGGTACTTGTACAGATATAAAGAGCAATATGCATTTTTGATAGACATTGAGATGTGAATGAATATGTTTATTAAAGGTCCTCTTAATGGACTCCATCTGATAAAATGAGAGCGAATGCGATGGTTTGCCTGTTGGAGAAATGTCCTGTTTGCAGTCACAATTTTCAAATGACAAAAAAATGAAAAGAACATTAAGCATCATGACCTAATTCAAGAAACCCCTGCCAGATATATTTTGTTCCCATGGCGAAGTCTGTATAGTATTTAAACACTATACATGGCCAAAAATATATGGACACCCGCTTCTAATTAACGGGTTTGGTTATTTAGCTCCACCCGTTCATACTGTACTAGCAGGTGTATAAGATCAAGTAGAACCATGCAATCACCATAGACAAACATTTTTAGTAGAAATTATGATATTTTTGTATGCCAGTCTCAGTGTGAGGTCCATAAAGAAATGTCTAACAGAGGCAGGTTTAGAAAAACTTGCTTAAACCGCGACATGAACCCTTTCATCCCCATTAGAATATTGGAACGTAGACTGCGAGACAGACCCCATTGCGTGTCTGACCTTTTGTCTGAATTGGCACAAATCCCTGCAGCCATGTTACAACATAGTGGAAAGTCTATTCAGAAAAAGCAGCTGTTATATAGCAATGAGGACTAACTCCTTATTTACACCCATGATCTTGAAATGAAATGTTGAACAAGCCCTTGACAGTGGGTTTGCACATTTTTAGATGCACTGTCTTATTTTTTAATATTCTGTGCAGCCCAGATCAAATATTTAATTTGTTATTGATTGAACAGTTTTTTAACAATAGTTTAAAGTGTTCATTTTGAAGATGCTTTTATCTGAAGCAACTTACAGTGCCTTCATGATGGAATTTTATGCATGCTAGAATGACGTTTGCAATGCTATTGCAATGATCTATCAGTTAACACTAGAAGCGCCAGAATTCCAAGACTACTAGAACAGCCGTTAGCGGTCATTCTGACCGCTAGATTATAAACTCTATTATCTCTAATGATAAATTCCCCAAATGAGAGATTAATGTATTAATTGTGTGAGGATATATTTTAAAAAACCAAATAACCCCAACATCTACATTTTTTTTAGTTAAAAAGATAATTATACATTTATAAATATTCACACCATCTCATAAAGTAAAATGTAATTATTGCATACGCTATATTCAGTATTTCTCTGTATTTATTTAACATAACTCGGAACAACAAAATAACAAATTAAAGGATCTATTTGACTATGAAAAAAATGTGTTTTAACATTTATCATACACTTATAACACAGAACATAAACGGAAAAGCTGAAAACAAGCTGCTATAAAGTAAACAAAAAGAGCCACAACGAAGTTTAGAACAATAAAACAATTAGGCTACAAATTTTATATTAAATAAACAGATCAATACCGTGCTCGGCTATTTAAGCTTCACAGTCAACACAAGTTACTTTTGTTCTCCTCGCACAATTTCCGCACAAGGGTTTGTGGCATCGTCAAACAAACACAGAAAGGCCGTGAGCGCATCTTCGATGTTGCGCTTCGCGTGCGCGGTGGAGCCAGCAGCTTCAGTCAGGACAAGGCTCTGCCTTCTCCCTGGACGTTCAGTTGACTGAAAGACGGTCCTAATAATAATAATAATAATATTCTAATAATAATAATAATAATAATATGACCAGCAGAACTAGTGAATATAACTTGCGCAGAGCAGCACTCGATAGGACAGCAGTGCATAGCGGAGAGCAGGGCAGCCGCAAGCTTGTCAGATGTGAATGAAACATCTGGATCCCTAATCTCCGATGAAGGTAGCCGCATCTTTTTCCTCGGTAAGGACTCTGACTCATTTTTTGATGAGGATGAACTGTTGTCTTGCACCCAGGAAAGGTCGCTGTCACAGCAGTCATATTTCTCTTCATTTTATTATTATCACATTTCTAAAACGCTCCCTATAAACTCTTTATAAACCTATTTTTTAAAAGGCAATAATAATTTGTATTCCAATAATTTGCATTTGTAAGCAAACAAGCATATGCTAATAGTACTGGAGACGCTGACAGAGAAAATAAACCGCAGGAAAGGACAATAGAATTGCGCGAAATTTAGAGCGGTCAATATGACCGCTATGGCTAAAATAGGTAGAAATGGTCAAATTTTCTTTGCCTTTTGTGTAATTTATATAAAATCTATTGTAAGTAAAAATACAAACACTTTTAGGAAAAGTCACAAACCAGCAAGATTGTATTTTTTTAATTAACAAAGTTATTGTAAATATAAATTTCAAAACGGTCATTTTGACCGTCATGGCTGTTCTAGTGTTAAGCTACAGAAACATATATTTTTGTAATGTTTACAGAAAATATTCAAACATTCATATACACCCTAAAAATGCTGGGTTACTTTCAACCAAGTGTTGAAAAAAAAGGGACAAACCCACACTAAATAATGCTTGGTTGGTTCAACCCATTGTTTTGGTCAAATAAGGACAAACATATGCTTGAGGTTACCCAACTATGGGTTAAAACAACCCAGAATCTGGGTTGAAATGAACCCAACTGTTGGGTATGTCAATGTTTGACCCAACTATGAATTAAAACAACCCAACAATTTTCTTAGAGTGCAGCTGTTGGGTTAATTTAACCCAGAAAATGTTTATATTTGCGTCTGAAGTGGATTAAATCAACCTAGCATTTTGGGTTGAAACAACCCAGGGGAGTGTTTCCCAAACAACGACTAACTACTGTACCTAGTCAAGACTGTTTCCCTAAAACATAGTAACTTTGTCAAGCATGCATTGTTTAAACCATGTTGGTTCACCAACATACACTAGTTGATGATGTCACATGGCAGGTGGGGTACTAAGTAATCTGTTTAAATCGATATAATGTCAGATTATTGCTGTAAATAACGTACATTGCATCGGAAGACTGATTTTGTTACCGTGATTTAGTTTTTTTTTCAATATATTTATTTTATGTGCAAGTTTCCTGAATCACTTCCCCCAGGGATTCCCCAGGGTCTTAACGCTCGTAGAGCTGCGCACATGCGCGGTTTTCAAATAAAACGCTTTCTGTTTACAAACTTAAAAATGTAAAAAAAATGATATATATATTTAGAATGATGGATATAGAATGTACTACATGTTTTTTTGCTTATTTTGTTCAAAAGCATGATCAACGTAAGTCTACACATTATAGTAGCAAGGAACTATGCTTTTAACCACAGGTGAAGAGCTGTCGTTCTAACCACACAAGTTTGGAAACACCAAATTGTTGAAGTTTGTCAGTAACGACAAAACTTACGACAGTAGTTGGCTAACAATGCTTTTGGGAAACGCTCCCCTGAATAGGTTAATACAACCCAGTGTGTTGGGTTTGTCCATTTTTGACCTAATACATGTTAAAGTAACATGCACTCTAAAAATGACTTTGTTATTTTTAACTCATATCTGGTAAATACTAGACACATGCTCCATGTTGGGTTAAAAATGACCCAGTGTTAGGTTGCTGTTACTGTATGCAACCATGTGTTATAAAAACCCAGCAGTTGGGTTAAGACAACCCAGCATTGGGTCAATTTTAACCCAGCGGTGTATTCTGGCCAATATTTACTCAACATGGCTTGAAAATAACCCAGCCATTTTTAGAGTGACGCATTTATTTAAGTGTAAAACTAAGCGTTAGATTATTTTGATGATTGAATGCTTAGTATGTTCTGTAGGTTCTCAAAGATGCTTGAGTACAAAACATGCTGCCAAATGTCATCCAATCATCTCATTTCTTTCTGCAGGCCCAGAAGAAGATGTAGCACTGAGAGGAAGAAAGGCCTTCCGTGGCCAAGCCGTGGTCAATCAGATCCCTGAGACGGAGCTGATGCTGGATGGGGACGATGATACCATCAGTCTACTGCAGGAGAAAGAGGTGGACAACTTGGCAGGTAAGAGAACTACCAGACCTATACACAACACAGAGACGAATCTCTAGAGCAAAGATTTTTTACATTCCTTTTTTAAGGCGCAACATCCATTTGGATCAGTCATAGCACATAAAACAAATGAGGCACAATTCTTTAAATTACCTGTGAGTTTACCTGTAGAGAAGTCTTTATCTAAAATTACTGGTTTGAGCCATACAGTTTTTGGTGATATTTATTTATTTATTTATTAATTTAAAAAAGTGTGCTATTTGGCAGAATGACAACGTATGATATAGAACAGATATATGAATATATTTCTGACGTGTCAGTCTGGATGTTGAGCGGTGTATTTAGTGTGGTTACTCTGTCACAACTGTTTATGTTTTTCTGTCCGTGTGCTGCTCTGGATAGTGTTCCTCTGATTTTTAGTTGAATGTTTATTTATTCTTTACTCAAAGGATGTTTAAAAGGTTTCATTCAGATTTTTTAAATATCTTTCTTTTCACAGCTACAGTAATTTCTGTTTCCAGTTTTTTTTTTTTTTTTTTTTTTGCCGGGGGCAAGTTTGTTTAATTATGAGATATTAACCCTTCCAAAAATCTCATTATTCTATCTGAATCAATTCTGAATCTGATCAGTCATTAAGAGACAATCAAAATCAATACAGATTAACTCAGGGTTTAGAATTAACTTGATAAATGTTACTGCTATAAAACATTTGTCAAATCAGTCTCGTTCATAATTAAAGACGGTCTGATGATTTTTATCTTTCATGATATTTTATATATCATTATAAACCCAACAATAGGTTAAAACAACCCAGTGTTTGAATTACATCCCAATGGGTTGTGTTCCTCATTTTTTGACCCAATGATGGACATTTTTTTAAATGCAGGTTTAGGACTTTTGTTCCCTGTTTGTCAGCAGTGCTATGCTAATATGGCACATTTTCATCAGCTCTACATCGGCAGATGTTACTCATGATATATGTGTTGTGAAGGTACAGTAGACATGTTATTAATAACATCACTTTTAATCAATACCCTCCCACACTCACTCTGTAGACCTTCATTATTCAAAGAATCTCAAAAATGAGTGGTGAGATGAATGGTAAACACAAAATGTATAAGTCTATAAAAAAGCCATTACCCAATTTATGGGTTTATTTTCTGTACCATGATTTTGCACAGTTATGTATTGGCTGAGTCCCTCTTTACATCTGAATCAAGAGCCTCTTTTACATTTAATATGTTCCCATCAACATTTGCAGTTCCCCTGAAAGGAATGCAGAGTTGCGAATCACTCCACTTTTCCCTTCCTTTTATGTTAAAAAGTAATTTTGCGGGAACACAATCAATCATAGGTCTTGGCCAAGCGTGTAAATTCCTTAAATGTTTAATGTGCACCATTTATAAAGATAATGAAGAATTTTGATTTTAGAGTTTGTATTTGCACATTGTTTTCTTTTTGGAGATGCTTGCAACACAGTTCCAAAAGTGAATTGATGAAAGTGTAAAGCATTTATTTTGTCTTACTATAAATGTTATTTACCATGTGATGTGTTTTGACTGTCAGTAGTTGAAGGCTATTCGTTCACATGCTTTTATCCAAAGCGACTTACAGTGCTTTACAAGATATACATTTATTTTTAATCAGTATGTGTGTTACCTGGGTTCGAACCCATGACCTTTTGCTCTACCTACCTAGCACAGATATTAATGGGTATGAAAAGGTCCTGTTTTTATAATGACCGATTGCGGGCTTATGTAATGGTTTTGGGTTTTTAATGTGCCCATTTGCAATTGCATTTTTTTTAAATCAACCTTTAGTTGTGTTTTGTGCATGCAGGCAGCCAGACACTCATTTTGGAGATTGACGCTTTTATATGCATTGTACAACTTCGCCACAGGGGGAGCTGTGTAATCTGTGGAAGTTTCAATGTTAAAGGAACAATATGTAGGATTGTGGCCAAAACTGGTATTGCAACCACAAAACTTGTGGCTAAAACTGGTACGGCAAACACACAACTGGTGGCCAATACACAAAATGACAACATAAACATCAGTTGAGGTCTGCAGCTCCAATTTTTAAATGTCAATATCCTGGCCGAACCACTGTTGTAATACGTATTTGAAATAAAAATTATTTCTTAATGTCTAGTGACATATCAGGGCCATTTTATGATTAATTTATATACATTTCTTACATACTGTTCCTTTAATGCTGTTTATGCTGATGCTAATGAGTGCAGTGTAAACAGTCCAATCAACAAAAGCCTTTTAAAAGGCCAATCAGAGCAAAGATCTCATTACTGTTACACTGGCAAATAGCAGCGCTAAATACTGTAGCCATATAATTGGTTAATATTGTATTGTGCTTATAATACACAACAGAACGTAATAAAAATAATAAAATGACAATAATAAAATGTCATGCCCTGTCCCAGTTATATATAGTTACAGTACTTAGCCCAGGATTTATTCGTTTAATATGTATTTCTATTTGATCAGAAAAAATAACTGTCTTCCGCATGCATAGCCTATTGAGTCATAGCTGCAGAGAGAAGACTCATATACATTCCCAGCATGCCTTTGTCTCATCACACTGTCACTCCAATGACATCACAGATAGCGCGAGGCAGACAGAAGCCTGTTTAGCTGCTGACGTCAGGAGACAGCGCACGGCCAGACTGCTCACAGCTTGGATTTCCTGAGTGCAACTGCACCTGTTTCATTCCAGCGAGACAATCCGCTAATCCGCATGCTAGGTCCTAATAAAAAGCACTACAGATTATTTTAATTATTCGTATCATTATTTGGTTGTTATTATTATCATCATCATCATCATCATTATTATTATTCGTATTATTATTTTTTTATTATTATTATTAGGCTATTAACATTTTTAGCCTATTCAATATTTTAAATTTGTGTAGTTACTAGGCTATAAGGTAGAAAGTAGTAAGATTTCATGTAGGCTGATCTTTCTGATTCTGTAATTTGAAAGTCTTGCTTCATCCTGGTTTTTGAAATAGTCCCTGGAGGCTTTAGCACTAATCCTCTCTAGCAATGGGAACACTGGATTAAGTGTATTGTCTTTTGATTCACAAGTGTCCCTCTAGGTAAAGGCCATGATACAATTGACTCTTTCTCTGTGAGGTTTTCATAAAGTTATCACGAAAAGGGAGTTGATTATGACTAAAGCTTTCTCACTCTTTTTAAATGTATATGTTTTCTATAATTTATAATAATTTGGAAAAACATCACCGATAATATTACAATATAAAAATAGGGTTATTTAGGCTCCCAGCAATCGGGTTATTTTGCCCATTCCTTATTAATTGCATTAATAGAAATCTAAATTCATTCCGGCTCTCCGCTATATTACTAAAGCCGGCTTTATGTATTTATTTGTTGTCATTTGCGTTTTACATCTTTTACGTTTTACGTCTTACATATTTACATGTTATTAATGTATCTTTCATAAAGAAACTTGGTCAATTTAAAGTCGGCTAAATAGTACTATTTTATTTATTTTAACATTAAGATTTGATTTAAATGTACTATATTTAAATTACTTTCTTCCGCCCAGGTTATGAAATATATTTCGTAAAATTATATATAAATAATATCTCAAATATATAATGTTTAGTATTATTTTTGCGAAATATCGGATAATATGGCTTGTACAGTTATAGGCCTACAGTAAGAAGCAGGGTGGCTTTGAGCTGTTTGTAAAAGCGGTCAGGGAGAGCAATGAAGAGTGCTCTGGGAATTGAAACCCAAATCCACTTGTAATCTTGCAACAGTATCGGGCATAATTGGCCGAGGAGAGCAGATTAAGATTGATGAGACGTTAAAGTGGCTCTTTGGAGTTCAGGGGATCGATAAATATCCCAATTTCAAGAGCCTCTCCTCACATCTAGGACAGACCCGTGGGCTGCTGCTATAGCCTATAACTGTGAGCTAATAAAAGACTGTTCAAAAGAGTGAGAGAAAAATACATAGGCCTACACACAGAGAGGGAGAGAGGGAGAAGACGAGCGTTTAAGATTACGTCCCAGCAAAGGTCAAAAAGTCTGTAAATGTTTTTATATATATATTATTTAAGAATAAATATCATTTTAAGGAGTTTCATAAAATGTCTGAGCGTCAAGAGGAAGAGCGTAAAGGCTCGGTACGCTGTCACAGAATCGTCTAAAATTATTTTTTCGTAAAATAATCAGTGTAAATAATTTTATTTTTGTGGAAAGTCTTTATAAAATTACCTACATTAATGTGCTTGAACTTGCTGGACTAAACATGTTGTGAATTTCAATGAGCCTTTAAAATGTATTGGATCTCATTTTCTCGATTTGTGTGCATCATATTTGTCTATCATGAAATACAGTCTCGCAGCCTATCGGCCCTTTTTCTAAAAAAAAAATCTTTTTTTAGCATATTACCTACCACATTATTATTATTTCCGTATTTAAAAAATGCTATATTATTTAGATACTTTATAATATAAACATAAAAAGAAAGACGTGAAGACGTAAAATAGCTAAACATATTTTAAAACGTTTAGCCTCCTAGTTCGGATATAAATTAGACTGTTGTCTGTTTTGTAGGCCCTGTGGTTTTGAGCACCCCGGCTCAGATTATTGCTCCAGTCACAGTAGCTCGCGGGACTCTCTCGATCACTACCACCGAAATCTATTTCGAAGTGGATGAAGATGACCCAGCCTTCAGACGGATTGATACCAAAGTAGGTTGACATTTTCATTCATTGTACATTTGCTATTGTGTACATTTGTAATGGAATGCAAATCCCAAAGCAGCTTTACAGATTTAATAGGGGTAATTATTTTACAGCGTTAATAATTTGTTATTATTATTTCTAGATCGAGGTTCTTGTCATAAATGTTTGCGCAATGTCCATTTCTCGATTTACAAACACTATGAATAAATGCTTTATTTACAGGACCTGCATATCACTTTTACGGCTAAAAAGAATGAAAATTATTTAATCGATCGTCTTTAACATGGAATAACATTGCATTAATTAAGAGATGCTTCCAGAATTTTATTTTAATCAAGCCACCAATTTTGACATATCTGTGCAAATTGCATTTATTGGGATTGCCCATTCCATATTTAAATGTATCTTCTTTTCTCAGTCACTGTTTATTTTCTTTTTCCGTATACTTTATTTATTTTTTGCGCTTTTCTAGTTTTGAAAAACCAAACCACATTTTGCAAATGTTTCTGTTTAATTTATTTAATTTTCAAATTTCCACAAATGTTCTTGTTTATTCTTATATAGTGAATCATTATTTGGACACAAATATTAATTTGTTTTATTAACTCTTTAAATAAACAGATATAAAAATCAAATCACAATATGTTATATTCCAGTGTAGTTCAAGTGCATTATTTTCAGGTATATTTTCCCATATATATATTTTCAATTTCAGCCTTTTATCATGTAAGCAATGATAAAACAAAAACGGTCGAATATATTTTAAATAAAAATTCAAGTATTCGTATGGAATGTTTAGAAACGTAACAAATAGTACCATCAAAATGTAAACTTTAGAAATTTGAAACTTGCCATTGAAGACAGATGAGCTATCATTGATGCAGGTCTTAATGTTTTTTCTCTGTCAGAAATAATGCAGGCGAATGTTAAAACAGGTGAATTATACTTCTATTTACGTATCACAGAACAACATTCACAACTGCAGACCACCGGATTCACAATCTACAAATGTGGCTATTTACAGTATAAAATGTACAAGTTATATTCTGTCAAGGCTCTTCTCGTAGCTTTGTTTTGAAAGGTAAAATAAGTTGTTGGGCAGGGCCCGTAAAAAGGAAAATAAAATAATACTGACAGGTAACCATATATTTTGATTGTTGATACAGTTTGCTCCCTCGTTGAGTTGACAAAATAAGGAAACTATTTCAAACGAAAATGTAATTTTTTTTGTAATAATCCACATAGTAACGACCGCACATTTTGCAACAAAAACCTGTACTGGTTTCAATAACAGTAACCATTTTGTGGAGCAGTTTCTGATTAGGCCTCAGATCTCTGAACAGTCCGGTCTCTGATTTCACCTCACAAACATGTCGTTATGATGTTTTACCTCAGAGTTTCTCCAGGCTTTTAGGGTTGGTTAGTATTTCTCTCGCGAGTCGCCAAGTCTGTTTAGCCGCGTTTTCCAGACCCGAATGAGGCTTCCCTTGGAAAAGGTCTAGATTTGGTAGAAAGTAATGGGGACATCGCCTGCACTGCAGGCAAGATATTAGCTGCAATAAAATCCCGTTCAGCCGATCCCCGAGGCAGTTTTCGTCCCAGTCCGACTCTCGTGGATGTTTTTCACACTCGTAAGATACCAAAGTTTTCATGTGGTAATTATTGAGAGGTTGTCCCGGCAGTTCAAGGTGACGGTCGCGCAACGTCTTGAGGAGGGAAAGACATTTCTTTCTGCATCCACCCAGCAGCAGTCGGTTCTCCGCTTCGGCGAACTGCAACACCCAGGCGTCGCTTTCCGCCGAGCTCTGCTTCCCGTTTAACGAGTAACACTCCTTGGATAACAGATTGAATCCCTCGGCTTTCACTTCTGCCACCCTGTTTGGACCAGGCCACGGGATGTGCGGCAGTGGCCAATGCGCAGCGCTGCGCGGCCATATGCCGGTGCATTTGAAAGCCGGTGTGATCTGAACCACATATCTATCTCTGATGCGCAATTTAACCTCGCTTGTATCTGCCACCATTTTAACGACGTCCCTATAGCTGCACTTATCCACCGCCTGCGCCACCAACGTCTGGAACCTGGAGCGGATTTTACGCGCGGACAGGTATCCCGAAGCCGTGATGAACTCGACCCAAAGAGACATGCTTCTCTTCCGGCCGTCGCTCAGCTTGAGCACGGCGCAGCCTGGCAGAGAACCGTCGTCCACGAAGTTGAAGACTCCCATCTGGTTCAGATAGAGGACCACTTCAAATTCGGTAGGGGAGATGACCTCGAGCCCCTCGAAACGGTTATCCATTTCGTTTAAGGAGCTGATGAAGCGGGGTTCCTGGACCTCCACCTCTTTCAGGACGTCCGAAACCACCTTGCACACCTCCCTGATGGTTTTGGAGATGGCCGCCTTCCGAGACTGGCATTTCTCGTTGTAGTATTTATTTAGGTGGTACACCAGTTTGGCCTGGGCAGCGATCATATTTGGACAGAGATCCGGGTTGTACACCGGAGTCTCGCAGTAACCCGAGGGATCCAACGCGGCTGTTTGTACAGGAGCCAATTTTAGAGAAGAAAGTTAACTATTTAAGGAAAAAAAGGGGTTGTAAGAAAAAATAGCCAAACCTTTTATTTGTGCGCGGAGCACATGCGCAAAGTCTGGCAGTTAAATCATCAGCTTCTGTTTTCAATTGCAACCAAAAGAAAGTTGAACCCCGGGTCTCGTGTTGCGCGCTGCAATTAAAAGTCCATAAGCACGGAGCGCGGATGCAAACCGGCACGGCGTTCAGTAGTTCATCAAACCGCTTTAATTCACATGCAATTTTCTCTTGAAATAGGGATTTGAAAGTGCAGGGTGCTCTTGTGTGTGTCCAAGCTGTGGCGGTTGCCGGCGAGGTGTGTTTAAGACCTCCGAACTCACTACAGTCAAATTATAAAGGGAGGGTTCGAGGCGAGCTCGACCAATCACGGCTCGACTCGTCACTGTCTTCAGTTTATCGACGACAAATTAATCCTCAGTTTATACACATCTAAATCTAAGGAAAGCCTCGTCTGGTGGAAACACACCTACACTTTGGAGGAAGAGAAAGAAGATGTTGGTTCATTTTCGATGTGGGTTTTCCGGTATCCAGACGCAGTCTGTCTGTCTATTTTTATTATCCAAACAGAAATAGCATTTTAGAGAAGTGTCATCTTTCTTTCATGTAAATAGTCATGTCATTTAATAATTTGTGAGTTACCTTTTACATATCGTTTTAGTCTCTATTTACTAATTTTCGAAAACATGTGTGTCTTTGTTAGACGGCTTTACTCGGAGTATTTAAAGTTGTCTAGTTTTGCATGTTTTCGTTCATCTATTTTTTTTATTATGAGACTTAATTTAACGTTTAAATTATTAAATTGCATACGATCTTATATGCTCTTATAGACTATTGCATTTAATTTATGTGCTTACATTTTAAATTATTTGCCTATTTGATTTAGGTATTTATATAATTATGGCACATTTGCTTTAAAACATTACACATCGAATATTTTAATATTTTGTTATTTGAAATATTTTATACATTATTAGATGTGTTTTTTTTTCTTTCTTTTTGCAAAGTCAAAGGCGTATAGTGAAAGTTTTAGATTATGGTTAGATTGATGTTATACTCATCATTGTTCAGTGTAACCCGTAAATTTATGTTAGATGTTTTTTTTTCAAATTATTCTAAAAATGAGATGTTTCAAATATTTTGTTGTTTCAAGTTTATTTGATATTCTGTCTAATGTCGTGTTCAAGTACTTGAACAATTGCGTTGAAAGTTTAATTTTTAACATTAAGGCACGCAGAAACTCTTAAATGTGTAACTATTTTTACAACTTTGATATAAACCTCCTTGCTCGATAAAATAAATTGTATTAATCTTTAGCATTTGTTTTATTAATAGTGTAATTATTTTAAATGAAAAACTACAGGCGTCCACTTTTTCTTTGAAAATTTGTTTAATAATAGTTTAATCAAAAGTAGTTTAAACTCAAAAGTTACAAATAATAGGCTCACAATTAGCTACAAGAATCATGACTAATTATATAGCATTATTTAGCGTAAGGTTTTCATACTTTGTAAATATTTTTAGCTGTATTTCCATTTAAAAAATTTTTTTAAGGTTAACGCACAGTAAACGTTAGTTCGGAATAACAAACTTCGTCATATTTTTACGATTTGAAGACGAACGTTATGGTCATGATTATGATAATGCTATCATTGCAAGAGATCCCCTACCTTATTCAACCTTATTTATGAATATTAAATAATATTAGAGCTTTGATTTGATGATACATAGGCTTATGACCATATTTAGATTATATTAAGATGTTGTACTAAATATAAAACATTTTCTAGATGATAGCTGGATGTACAGAAGAGTGTATCTAAATGCATGTATGTTTTAGCATATAAGACAGATTCTTATTGGTCACTGTACTGTAGTTCAGCATCATGGTTGGCTGGCTCTAAACCCCAACTGCTTGGCTGGTTCTGCCTGGATGGTCTTGCCAACCATAATTAATAGTGTTCTGCTGTTTGCAGACAGAGATCACACTTATCAGAATTTTCTTCTGGCCTGTGAAAACCAGATGAAAGCTGGATGAGTGTTTGACAGGGAAGATTTTATGGCTTGATATTAAAACCAAACACTTAAAAAAAATCTGTACCAATAAAATTATAGTTCTGCACAGCAACAATGTTCATTCTGTCTGATGTATAAATTAAAAGTATTTTGAAGTGTAATTCATTCATTTCTGGACCACTCTATATCATATCCAAGTAAAAATATTTATAAATATATTATACACCTTCAGAAGGAAAGTCAAGGGTATTTTGACACAATTTTTTTTGTTTGAAACTCTATTCCTCTCTTTTTTTTCTTTCTCTCACATAGACTTTCTTTTTCTCATTCATGCACACATGCACACACACATTACTTGGGAGGTACTCAACCATATCCGATCTCACTATCTTCACAGGTTCATACTGTGATGTATTCTGCACAGCTTTTGTATCTGAATCTGTTTTCTTTCTGTTGTTTACAATAAGTCATAGCACAGTGTTACGCATCAGGCATACTTTTATCTGATAGTGTGTTGTAGTCACAAAGAAAGATTGCAAAGTGGTCCGGTCACATGTTTAAATTTAAATATTTGATAACATTTATTATAAATGGTACATTTATACATTTACATTGGCTTTTACGAAGAAATTCAAAGAATACTTTTTCATAAATTTTTGATTCCAACCTAGGTTTGGTAAGAGCTAGATCGTGCCAACACATTTAAAAACAAAATGCTTTCTGCTCCTTTCAAAACTTTTGTGTCGCGTCTTAAATCATACAAAAATAAAATAATTAAATACTGTGGCTGAAGTGCTCTTATTGTGTGACCCTACGGGCCCTTAAAATCCCCCTTGACCTCATCCTCGCACACACACAGTATCTCCACAACATTGCAATCTGTCTGTCTTCGTGACTAGAACACACCATCCACAGGCTTTGCTGTGATATACGAGGACGTGACAACAGTGCGCCTGCTATTTCTGACCTAGCGAATGGGATGGTAGATTGTGTAAATCAATACAATGACTCTGGCTTCCGCCCCTTTTTGGACAAGCGTATGACCCAGGAAACGTTTAGCTTGTTGAAGGCCTCTTTGTTCTGGAGTTTCCTCACCAATCATCTCTTCATTTTTCTCTCACCCTCCCATCTCGTTCTGAAGAGCGATTCTCCTGTCAGAATGGTCAGGCATGCTGTTAAAGGCCCTTGTCAAACATGATACAGCGTTTAACTATCAGTGAACATATGTTTTAACCATTTGTTACAAATAGACATTTTCAGATTAAGGTTATGACCAAAATATTGTCTAAATAATTGTGTGAAATTTTATGTTATATTTAAGATGCTAAATTATTATGTTAAACAGTAGTCATGTTCATTTTAAATACATTTTTTTTTAAATGAATGATGAATTTAGTTTTTTATACTAATATCACAACACAACAACATGAATGATGCAGAGAAGCACATTTACTAACTTTAAGTTTAAGTAATATTACATTATCAAGGGCAGCAAAGATCATTTACTTTGGAAGAAAACTTGAGGGAAATTGTAATAAAGGGTTTTATTAGATTTTTATGTAAGAAAACAAGATTTAAATATTTTTTAAATCATCTGCATACAGTGCTAAAGTCATCATGCACTGTTTATTAGTAATAATGCAACATCATGGGACAACATTAAATAGCGCTCTTCTATATGCCGATATTAATATTACCAGAATTTTGGGTCTGATTTAAATATATAAAGAGCTTTACTGTCTTAATTGAAGTTAATAGTCACTTCTCCACACTGATATTAATAATCCTATTATTCAGTGACAAAAGGAGGTCAGCTCAGTATTTCCTCATCATTCATGGACGCTTCTGATCCCATCATCATTTCGCGACAGCGCTTTGAGCTGGAAATAAAGAACAGCAGAAATGGATCTGAGCCAAAAGGCGTCGCTAGGTCAAAGCACAGATTATCAAGTGCACTTAATGGAGTGGAGAAGTCAAATATAAATCATATTAAAGGGCCTGCCATTTAAGACAAGCAATATTAGCATGGAGCCCGGCAACGGTGGAGATTGCATTATAGAAGATGGACACTTATTATGACATATCCCTTTCAGCTTCCTGCAAATGGATATCAAAATTGTCATTGAGTTTTCCTCCAAAGCGAATTCAGTTATTCCAGGCAATATGGCCGCACTGCAGGGCTCCCAGTTAATTTTCTCTTGCCTATCGGCTGTCAGCCCCCCACCCCTCGCGCTTTGAATTCTCTCCGTCCATTTGTTTTATTTTTCACGCTGTATTGGAAGCCTCGTCCTGGGGGAATTTGTGAGGAGAGAACAAAACCTGTCTAGCAAATCTAGATTTTTAGGCTAAACTGAATCTGGAACCTCCAGTACTTAAAAGAGCGAGTCTGACCTCCAACAAGGTAAAAACGGAAAGACGTACATTGGAAAATTAATCCGGTTTTTGAGCTTTGCCGTCATCCCATCCCCACAGCAATATGTGATGCTTGTCAGCTTTTTTGATTAATGACATGCATTCATTTGCATAGATTTAACATTGATATCATTAACTTATTCATAAAAGGTCTTTTTGATTCAAATGTCCTTTAATCAGAAATTGTATGCTTTGGAAGACATAAAGAGGCGCGATTCGAATATTTTTGGCATTAGTATGTTCACATTTTGTATTCAGTAAAGTTTTTTATTTGTTTTCAAACCCCAGGCTCAGTAAAACACCTTTAACAAGCAACCGTCACAGGACACCAACCTCTTCAGCTCTCTGTGATTAATCTTAATGTCTTGGAGAAATCCCATGTTTAGAGGTTGAATCCGTAATCATTCGCTCACTGACCCGATGATACTCAACCAGAACATCCTCTCAACAGCCCCGGTGAGAACAATGCCTTGATGCTTTTCAAATTAATTATACCGGCCCATCCCGAGAAGCACGCGTGCTTAACAGCCGGTTCTAGAGGCTGAAAACAAAAGGTAAAAAGAAAAGAAGTGAAAAATACTTTTTTTCCGGGTTGGGGGCTCGGGTAATGAAATGCTGGTGGTTGAAGCCCATGATGAAATTAGGCCATGTAACCCAAATAAGGGATGAAGGCTTCATAATTGCCAGTCCTTGAGATCTGAGGTGCTGGGTGCCAACTGTCAGAGCTGGGCTAATGATGACAAATGTCTCTCTATGCAGATTGCAAGAGGGAGAATAGAGAGAGAGAGGGAGGGAAGGTGGGGGGAGTGAGAACAAACCAAGAGAAAGGGGGCAAAGTAAAAAGAGGTGTGAAGTTAGACAGGTGCCTTCTTGCGAATCCTCTCATGAAATCATCTTTTAAAGAGAAGATGCAGCCATGGATACATGTTTACAGATCCAGAGGAAGATACATTATAAAATACAGCCAATTTAAAAGATAAATTACAATAGAACAAGTAAGCTATTTAAAGTCATTTTAGATATTTCAAAAATACATGTGATCTATATTTAACCTA
This sequence comes from Paramisgurnus dabryanus, assembly GCF_030506205.2. Classification (NCBI taxonomy): domain Eukaryota; kingdom Metazoa; phylum Chordata; class Actinopteri; order Cypriniformes; family Cobitidae; genus Paramisgurnus; species Paramisgurnus dabryanus. The sequence goes on from NC_133344.1 coordinate 17,772,789, forward strand.
AACATACAGTCAGCCACTTTGTTTATTTCTTAATTTTGCAATAATGACTAACTGACTGTGCATTTATTTACTGCCTAAGTACATTAATAGACATGGAATTGTGATTTATCTTATAATAATTTAATTATGTGAAAAAATACAGAGAATTTTAAACTGGCACACCAGTGTAGTCAAATATATAATTATGCTACCCAGTCTCACGAAAAATGTACCTATAATCACATAATTTTTTGATTCTTTTTTTGTGATACTGTCTCGAATTTCCATGTTTTTTGTGATCGTACCACAAATTTCTGTTTATGAGTCATTGTCACGTATTGGTAACTCAACTCCTTTTTCCTATTTTCAAACCATTGTTGATTCGGTTGATGGTTAGGTTTTGTGTTTGCATTAAAATGTCACTTTAAGTATTGGTTTATAAAAAAAATTCTGATTTCTTTTTTATATTTTCTGATTTTTAAACCATTGTCGCCTGACGTTAGGGTTAGAGTTGGGTTTGGGTAAGGATGTCCTTTTATGTAAATCTAACCCTAAACCGAAGCGAAAATGGTAAGAAAATAGGAGAAAACAGTTGGGTAACCAATACATCACAATGACACATAAACAGAAATTTGTGATATGATCATGAAAAAAACTCGGAAATTCGTGACAGTATCGTGAAAAAAAATACAAAAATTATGTGATTAGGTACGTAATTTCGTGAATTATACAAAGTATTTGACCAATGATAATAAAGAAATTTAGAGAGACGTGTTATAAATTTTAACCTGATATCACAGGAATTATGCGTGTTTTACATATTGTACGAAGTGAATTGTACAAAAACATACAGTGATACCCCTACCCTATCCCCACCCCAAAAACCGGCATCATTGGGAGAACGCAAATCATACACAAACAAATTTGGTCGTACAAATTCATACAACCTCCTCTTATTTGCCATAAAATTGCGTTGAAAATGTTTGAGCAACTTAGTGCTCAACAAAATGAACAAAAAACACCAAAACATTATTTAATCCTGTAACCTGCTCTTTTACTAAACCTTCAATTAGGAATTTTATTAGCCCTCCCTGCTGAAAAAAACAATAAAACCATTACAGAAAATTCTAATGGTTTCCATTAAAATACCAATAGGAACCATTAGCTTTTACCATTAAAACCACTACACTGTAGTGTGTTTTGGGCCATATTCCATTAGAACCAATAAAATTCCCAATAAAACCAATAGAATTTCTGTGATGGTGTCTATTGTTTTTTTAGCAGGGCTATAACACAACAACAAAGAAAGTCATAAATTCGTCTGTGCCGATCGTAGCTAAGGAGGTTATCTATTGAAGAAGCAAGAACCTATAGTCCAGCTTTGCCCAATTTGTTGCATGAATGGTTTTTTGAAAAGGTTCCCACTTGCTACAAAGGGAGCCCCCTTTTTTGTTTGCCCTCACCCCATCTGTGTCATCTGTTGGCCCTGCGTGTGATGGGCGGTATCTGTTCGAAAGAGGGTGCGGCACAACGGGGGGAGCGGCTCCCTGGTGACCGGGGCCAGTTGTTTTATGGACTCGCAGACTGGAGCAGGCAGTTCATAAGTTGCCAGTTCTTTTGTGTAAGACGACAGGCTGACACGTGGGAGGCGACATGGCCATATTGACGTATATCATTTCCATTAATAACACGGACTGCCTCCTGCCTCGTTTTCGCCTGCTGACTAATACAGAAAATCCTTACACAATGACAATACTTAATTGACAATGTGAAATGGAGAGGGGTCTGTTGGCTGAGACTGATTTTGATGTTCTTTTATTAAGACTAAGGGTGGGAATTGGGAAGAATCGGTCTGGTGATCTAATATTATATTTCAAAATTCAAAAATAATCGAGTGTGCATTTTGTTCACACAGTCGTACTCTGAATTATGATTAATCAAAACAAACAAAAAATTATTTGTTAAATTAACTAAAATATGAAGAAAAATACAAAGTTTTTTTCGGAGCACGATCTAAAATGCTATAGACTTGATTAATGTAATGCATATATTAGCTTTATATACATACATACTTCTTGTTTGGTTTCTTGACAAATGCTTTGTGATAAAGTGGTCTGCAAAAGCCATATATACTCTCAGGCTGAAGTTATACAATTGAGCTGACTGGTAACAGAAGCAAGCCTCTGTTTTCCATAAGGGTGCAACATATGGAGCTAGTGGCCGGTGTTTTATATTACACGCTCATTAACACCACATGAGCTGTTTTGTGTTGCTGACACGGACCTTCAGTGAAGGTTAACATGATTGATATCCTTACCTCCACTTTATGTGAAAGTCTGATTTTGTAGGTCTGATTTTAGGGCAAAAGGAATTAGGCGGCTCATTTTATGGTCAGTGGTGCCTGTAAAAACAGTAAACCTTGTATATTTTGTCTCTTTAAAGAAAACAAAGCCTCTTTATAATCAGACAGAAGGATAGCAAAAGATTTTGGAAATCTGTGGGAGCTACTTTTTTTCGTTCACAGAGAATAACTTGTGTCATGCTAGTGTGAATTCATCTGATTTTCTGTATCTAATGCTGTGTTTTATTGTATTTTAAGGTTTCTGGTGGCCTTAATAATGTAGTTTAGCTATAGTTGGCTTCATAATCAGAATTCAGTAGGTGTGCAGCTCACATTAAAACTCATAGAGAGGGCAGGGGGAAGAGCTGACGTCCCGTTTCCTGCCTTCAGGGCTCTCTGCATGCTGGAACAGCCCTCGGGCTAAAAGAACCATTCTGATGACCACGTGTTCCCTTACTATAAAACATTCAACAGCCAAGCCTTCTCATACTCAACTTTTTACATAGCAAGTCGAACAATTGTGTCAAAAATATATGTATGCTGTGTGTTTCTGTTTTAAATATATATTTAGCTTCATTTTTTAATAAAGGCGAACGCATGCAAGTAATTCAGAAAAGCCATGTTGAATGTTTAGGTAAATAAATATTATATTAATTTACCAAGCAAGTTTCTATGTTCTTGCCAGCAGTTAATGGTTTGCTGAGAAATATGTGCACTGTCAGAAAAAAATGGTCCCAGCTGTCACTGGGGTGGTACTCTTTTTTTTAAAGTACACATTTGGGTGATTCTCATGAAATTCAGACTTAGAAAGTGTCCAGCCTCAGACTTTTTTAAAAAGCCCTCGAAGCCAATTTTTTTGCACATATAAGATTAAGGTCTGAACTTACTATAATCATTATTTTTAGAGGATTTAAAAAAATATTTCCTATAGAATTATTTACATTTTTTAGATTATTATTATCAAAAATTATTATATCATATTAGTATATCAGAAGCACATATTGGCACCAAAAGACTGCATATATTACTACCTCAAGGTTACATATTGGTGTACATACACTGTAAAAAAAATCAGTAGAAATTACAATGTTATTGCAGCTGGGTTGCCGGTAATTTACCGTAGATTTACATTTATGTTATTTACTGGCAAGAGTTTGTTCAAAGTTAAATAAATTTTAAATATTAACAAGTCTTTATCTTTACAGAATAAAACTATACAATAACAGCCTCATGCAAAGCATTCTGGGAACCAGAAATCATCATCAACCTTTTTCTGTTTTTTGCTTCAGATTTTGTTTCCCAGAATGTTTTGCTTGATGCTGTTTTTTTAGTTTTACTCTGTAAAGACAAAGACTTGTAAGTGTTTAATGTTCATTTAACTTTGAACAAAATATTGCCAGTAAAAAACATAAATTTAATTCTACGGTAAATTACCGGCAACACAGCTGCAATTTCTACGGAATTTTTTTACAGTGTACATAATGCCTCAGTGACTGTTTGGGACCATTTTATGACCGTTTTTCCTGACAGTGAATACTAAATATATTTCAAAGTCACATTTTCTAGTATTGTGTACAAATATAAGAATTTTGTAGCATAAAAATGGTTGGTTGTTTATTTGGGATTGGAACTGTTCCCAACTATGGGTTGAAACAACCCAGCATTTTGGGTTAAAACCCAACATATATATGAAACAACCGAGCCTTTTTAAAAGAATGCTATGACTTTTACGCTACTTTGTTAAAATTCAACTTATTTTATTATTGTGTAAATTTGGCTGTTGGCGGTGCTGAGCGTGTGCAAAAACATTCGGGAGTGTTGACACCATCTGACGAACGGGGATTAGTCGTTTACAGAAGCTGTAATATGATAGGTCAAGGCAAGGAGGCGCTTCCTCTGCGACTCTGGGTTGGCATAATGAATGATTGACAGGAGAAGGGGAAGCTGCCAGTCGCCGGCAGAGGTGCAGGCTTGATGGCTGCCTCAGAGCTCCGCGGATCCCTTGATCACGGTGGGCCGCCCCCCTTTCATCTGTGCCCACATCTCTGCCAGGAAAAGCCGCTTTTCTTCCACCCTCTCATCGCAGTTTTTTATTCGCCCTAATTTGCACATTTAAGACTTTTTTATTTGCTTATTTGCAATTCTCTTTATTTATTTATTTTTGCCACAGAAACCTTACTCCCACTTTCTCTTCATTTCACCCCCCTTCCCATCTCCCACCCCCTAACTACGAGCCTCTTTCTTCTCGGTTTGCCTTTGGGCGCTGAACTAATTTCAAGCTTCGTAATTGCAGCGTGTTGTACACCTGCCTGCTATTAATTCTCCCCCGTCATTCACTCTCTCTTTCTTAATGAGATATTATTATAATTATTGTTATTATGGTGTTTGGCGTAATTAACTTGATTGATGTTGGTGCTAGGGGAGGCTTTATTTTGGCATTTATATAGATGAGGGGATACATTTCCATCACCCAGGACATGACCAAGGTAGGTCTGTTCATTCCTCTAGTTGTGCAATAATGGGTCCAGTAAAAGGGTGTTTGTGTTGGCCGGTTGAAGTTGCAGTTAAAGCTGCGTGTCTGCATTAATTGTAAAATTGAGATGCAAAAGCCTCAAAACACCACCTCCATCAAAAATGAGACAATTATATATTAACTGAATGCTGTTGGCACATATTATGCATTCTTATACCACATGGCTGTTGAATGCTTTATTCTGATTGGTTGAGAAATGCTTCATGGGTGTTGATTATTTTTCTGTAAAATGCACACCTAACCTGTCAAATGTCTTAAAAACACCACCAGAGCAACGTTTGTGGTAACCGTGGTAAAAGAGGGTCCTCTGGTCCTTTGAATTACTTGACAACAATGAACACCCGCAGTATACCACCTTGGGTGTGCATTATTTTCGAATAATTCAACAGCAAGCCATCAGTTATTCCTTACATCAAATACTTTGACTTCAAATCAGCTTACTCCCAGTGTCAGACCATTTAAAAAATACCGGTTTGTTCACAGAATCCAACAAACTTCCGGCAAACTGTCTTATAAAGTTTGTTGAGTATGATAAAAAGTCATGTTTTTTTCATCTAAGCTTCTAAATTGTTTTTGTTGGGTATGAAATATTATCCTTGAGATTGTGAACCAACAATAACTGGTGCATGGTGCACTACATGTTGCTGTTTTAAGACTAGACTGGTTAAAGGCCGAACAATAAACACCAATGAGCTTTGTCCCTATAAAATGGGACCCTGTGAAATTGAAATGCCCCCCTCCTTCCAAAAGAGGGCTAAAGCTTTTGCCTAGTCTGAATTTTGTCAACCTGTTGTGTTCAGGGAACAAAAAGTTCTCGGTCCATTTGATCCCAATCCGATTGTTTTGGTGTTTGGTGACTGATTGGAGCACAAAAAGAGAAGATGCTGGCAGGGCCACAATCTTTACATGTACAGGCAATCCAATTAGAGGGTCGTATTAAGGGGTCTTCATGCTGGAGTTTTGTGTGTCTTTGATGCAAAGGCATTGGCCGTCGGTTTGCTGGCTTGAGAAGTTTAAGGGTGTAAAGTAGGCTCTACAACACAGCCAGATTCTGACATTGTGGGCATGCATTTGTGTATCTGTAAAATTTTAAAAACGGTCAAAGCATTTTTCCCCGACCGGTGTGAGATACCTGCTGTTTTAACACCCTTGAGGTCTTATTATATTCTATAGTCTCAGTCAATGCGGTATAAATTGACATAGAGCAACATCAGTGGATCTTTAATGAAGCACAAGTCTATATTCTATAAATCCTTCATTTTAGAGATTTAATAAACGGATTGTTTCAAGATAATACATTGTCCAGAGTTACCGGGATCCTGTTATTGACATTGCATGTGAGCTTCAGGGCTCACGAATAGCAAGCGCTTTTGTTTGCCATCTTCCCAAGCCGAGAATCTTTGAGTGGGTGACAGCTATTTAACGCCACACGACCTGCGTCTCAAGAAAACCACTGTTAGGGCCCTAACCAATCCTGTTAAATACAATTACCATTCAAACTCCTTCAAACCGCTTTGAACTATGCCTTTTCACATTCCCTGCAAAGATTTGCTACAGAGAATATTTAACCAAAAATTCAAGAGCCTGAAACTTTGAAATCTCCTCCTGCTTCCTATAATAGAGAAGTTTTGGCATTTTAAACTTTACGCTGTAAGTATGAAAGTTAATTTGTCTAAATAATGTCTAGATTTATGTCTAAATAAACTTAGAGTATGCTGTTTAGATGCCACATTTTATCATAAAACAAAACTTTAATGTAAATGTTCAAGCATTTTGTAATGCACATTTTTCACTTCTGACACCATAAGTTTTAAAAATTTCGATCATGTTCAGAAAAGCTATTGAACATTTCTGCGCATTCAATCGCATTCAAAGGGTTCAGCAAAAGAAAGGACAGACTATAATGCCTAATAGGTGCTTTAGTAATTCTGAAGTTTTCATAGCTTAATCTGTTCTGAAAGCTCTGCGGAGAGAAAGGGTCCTGCAAATGGCCCTCAGAGTTAATGTGATGTGACTTCTGTACAATAAGGCCGGCCGGACGTTAGAAGCCCATTCTGCCGCGCTACCTTTTCTTCAAGCCTGGCTGGACCTTTGAAAACCGCTGCCTAAATGTTTTATAAGATGGCCTGTGTAAGCCACTCAAGGACTCTCTTGATACAATGGCTACTTTAAGACTATTATAAGACAGCTCTAGGGCCAGGGGAGAGGATACAAATAGCAAAGCTTCGGGCTCTTTTTGTTGCGAGTCCGGGATTGGTTTAGCACAGTCGGGAGAGTCGTTGTGTTTTAAACACACTTGTTGTACGCCTCATTTCTTCTCTTTTGCTTTTGTTAAAGATTTAGCTTACTTTCTTTGTTGATAGCACCTCACTTGCATTGGGTGACTGCATATGAAAGTATATATAGGATAGTAAGCTTATCAGATGCTATGAGTGCACTTACTTTGCGACTTTAAAGGGACACTCCAATTTTTTTAATAATATGCTAATTTTCCAGATCCCATAGGGTTAAACATGAGATTTTTACCTTTTTGGAATCCATTCAGCTGATCTCCAGGTCTGGCAGTACCACTTTAAGCATAGCTTAGCATAATTTATTGAATCTGATTAGACCATTAGCATCTCGCTCAAAGATAACCAAAGAGTTTCAATATTTTTCCTATTTAAAACTTGACTTTTCTTCAGTTACTTCGTGTACTAAGACCAACAGAAAATGAAAAGTTTGCTGGTTTTAAAAGGACTTTGCTGCTGTAACATGGCTGCAAGAGGCGCAATGATATTACGCAGCAGCCGAAAACTTAGTAACTTTCAATGGCAGGGGACTATTTTCGGGCAGTGCGCCTCCTGCAGCCATGTTACAGCAGCAAACTCCTTGATTATTACACCAGAATGAGAGTATAGTCATAGCCATAGCTGCCTAGAAAATCACAACATTTAATTTTCTGTCGTTTTTAGTACATGTTACTACAGAAGAGTCAACTTTTAAATAGGAAACACTTTAGGGGCTGTTTACACTTGGTATTAAGATGTGTTTTCATCGATCGGATCACAAGTGGACGAGAGAGACACATTACGTTTACACCTGGTATTTAAATCCGTCTCTTTTGTCCACTTTCGACCGCTTCTGTTCTGAATACTATGAGGGGGTGGTCTGTGAGACGGTGGGCGAGTCTCTCTGCTGTCATTCAAATGCGAGCGGGAGTAATTATGAGTTTATATGGACGCAAACTAATATTATGTCGGAGTCCACTGCTTGTTTATCAAGTAAACATGCCTCACAGAGTTTTGTACGTGTTTATGTTAGAGCTTTCTCTGAATTTTCAGCGCAATTGATGAAATAGGATCACGCAACTTTCACGCTTTCAAAACGAAACTACGGAGAACACCCCGCAGTAGTTTTATCAATGAAAGGCGTTGTTCACCGTATGTTCACGCCAGAAGTAAAAAAAGACGTAAAACTTGTGTTTAATACCTCAGATTAGATAAATGGGCGGAGAGAAGGCGGTCGCGTGTGGCTGTTCGAACACATTCAACCACATTGCGTTCCGCAGCTCCGAAGCGATCCGATCGAAAGTGGTTTCGACTACCTCTGGATGTGGTTGAAAGTGGTCGAAAGTGGACGCGTTCAAAACGTTTTGAACACCGTTTACACCTGGCATTAACGTCGTCCACTTGTGATCCGATCGACGAAAACGCATGTTAATGCCAAGTGTAAACAGCCTCTTAGTTATTTTTTAGCGCGATGCTATGGTCTAATCAGATTCAATTGATTGTGCCAAGCTATGCTAAAAGAGGTAGCGCCAGACCCGGAGATCATCTGAATGGATTCCAAAACTGTAAAAATCAAATGTTTAGTTCTAGGGGAGCTGGAAAATGTGTATTTTTTTCAAAAAAGTGGAATGTCTTTGTAAAGCTTTAAAGTTTACCATGATTGTATCCTTTCAGCGAAATTCCACAGGTTTTTCTTCCAAAATAAGTCTAGAAAATGCTAAAAATGGATACGTCTGGACTTTTCTCCTACGCATTCCGGCAAGAGATACTTATGGAACAATCCCAGAGTTTCTCAGCCTAATGGAAATGACCGGAAAATAAAGATTTAGTCCTGCAAGACCACATGTCCCATGTGACAATCCCCCATTAATCAAGATCTGATTTCAACACAAAACTTAATCAATGAGGAAATGCCTATGATCCAGCTTTTGAGGAACATTTACTCAAATGAGTAATAAATCATTTTATGAACTTGCTGTCTTATGTGTACTCATATTACAACCATTTCCCTTTTCCAGTGGGTCATAGAAAGAAATGTTAAAGGAGAATTCCCCTTTCTGTTGTCCTATGAGGGATTTAGGCTTCTGGTGAGGTACACGTTTAGTAATAAATAGTATCCACTTCTGTTTCATTTTTCGCAAATCTCTCTTCATGTGTTCTTAGCATGTTGTGCAGCTAGCTAGGTCAGTAACCCTGAAGTAAACAGCTTGCATTAATATGCTGTAATCCAGTGTAATTAGTCAAATAGCCACATGCCAGGCAGATTGTCACAGGCTGTCAGCTTTGGCAGGCTTGCAAGATGGCCCACTGTCCCGCTGGCCAGCAGGGATAACACTGAACACGCACACACATACATAACACACGAGTCATCCTGCTTTAGCTTAGCAATCAACTTCTGGACATCAGTGGATATTGATTTTGTTAAACTGCAACATTATTATGAGCACAGGTTTAGTTTTCATTGTGTTGAGATTAATAGCTGAAAGATTGTCTCAATGTGTTAAGGAATTCCAGACATGGCTTGATAACTTGCGAAAGGCCTGAATTCCAAGCAAAGCAAAACAAAGCAATGCATGTCTGTGAGCTTCTTCAAACTGGCACTGCATTCTAATTTGCATGTTATTCATCTTAAATAATCAATCAAAATTGGTGTGTCTCAAAGGTCAGTATTAAGTGTATTTAGTATATGACTAAAATTTAGTGCAGGTCCTTGCGTACTCTACACCAGTGTTTCTCAACCAGGGGCCAGGGCCCCTAGGAGTAGTGTTGGGGGTAACGCATTACAGCGCATTACGTAATAATATTACTTTTTTGAAGTAACGAGTAAAGTAACACATTACTTTATAAATTAACACATTCATATTTGAGTTATTTTTTCAAAAAAGTAATGCTAGTTACTTTTCAGTTTATTTAATTAAATTTAAAAATAAAATAATTACTGAATTAAACTGAACATATTAACGTAGAATTACGCATGCTGTGCGTCTGAGCGGGAACAGTTTGAGTCAAAAACGGAGATGGCAGGCTAGAGCTTGAAATTTTTGCGATCATAAAAAACATCTGCAAGGCCTAAAAGAGATCAAGCCTTAGCCAAGTAAGAAAAAGTAACGCAAAAGTAACTTAAAAGTAACGTAAGCATTACTTTCCATGAAAACGCAATTAGTTACTTATTATAAGAACCAATAAAATAATAACCAAATATTTTTCTAGAACATGAAGCAGTGTATTTGTCCATGTTTGTGTACAACAGGTTCCAGTTACACAGAATTAAGTATTATTATGGTCCAAACAACAAAAAAAAGTGATCTTAGGTCTTAGGTTGTTAAAATAAGACAAAAATCTATATATTTCTTATTGTTTGGTTATTTTTGTAATACATCTGTCTAGTCATGCCAGGGCGGCCTTGAAATGAAAAAGGTTGAGAACCACTGCTATACACTATCAGATAAAAGGTACAAAAACACCGGGTTGGTACCCTTTTAAAAAGTACCTAAAAGGGGCATATTTAGGGGAACTATTGGGACCTCAGGTGTACCTATGTGTACCATTTTAAAAGGTCACAAACCAGGTGGCTAATTCGTATTAATTCATACAACCACATTCGTACACTTTTGTACGATTTGCTTTCGCCCCTGTGACCTTAGGGTTAGGGGTGGGCTTTCATTATGGTTTCTTTTATAATAATCATATGTTTTTGTGAGATTGGCTTCGTAGGAATTCATACAATTTAGTCAACTCATAAAATACGTTCAAAGATCAGACTGATGTAGTAGACTTTACATAAGAAATAGTGTTAATAAAGTTAAAAAAACAAGAAAAAGTTGTTTTTGATGTTTGTTATTTTTAACTTTCTCATGGTGCACCTGTTATGGCTTGGTGTGATAGAGATGACGACGACGATGAATTAACAATAAACATAGATCTTTAATATAAACAAAACTCAAATTATGTATTAAAATCTTAACACATACAGAGGATTGTTAACAGTATACACATAATGCAAACATTTACATAAAGAACGAATAAACTTTGACAACAACCACAGACTTAAATTATGAAGAACTGATGAAGTGATGAGTGACGGATGCGATGATGACCGGGTGAGGGAGATTGAGGGATCATTGGAAACTGAGTCCAAATAGAAATTTTTTTATAATATTGATTTTAGATTGAATGGCAGATGATAATTTTAATATTTTTTTCCAGATAGTAAAACCCCTGTATTGGGTTAAGTTTGTATTGCTTTTTGTATGAAAACCATTTGTTGGTTTTATTTATTATACTTTGTGTTATCAGGCCTTTAGTATTGGTATTCAACTTATAAATAATCTGATAAAAAGATACTGTAAATTGATATATTTCATTATATATGTTAAAAATAGCAATAATTGTGACCTACATCAGTTTATACTGTAGTTTACAAGTGAATTTAGTCTTCCCCATCCATCAGCCATCCTGCTCCTTTATGATTTCCTCCATCCCTTCCTTATGTTAGGGAGTGATATGCAAAGTACATGCACGCTTGAAATAAACACAGTCAAAATAATTATAGCAACATGAGCCTTCTCCTCCCACTCCTAAAATCCACTAGGAAGCATTAGACATAAGTTGACAAGGGTTGTCCAACAGCTCCGTCAGTGGTGTCTGCAAAACCTCTCCATGCGGCGATGGATTAGAGCGGGTAAAAAGATTTAAACTATATAATTACAAGGGGATCAAGTGCAAATTATCTACCATGCTCAACAGCCAGATTACCCTCCACTGTTTCCCTCTTACTTAGCCCTGAGGATGAGAGAAACAGCCCTCCCACTTATATTATCATACACACATGTAGCTCTAGCTGTTATTGTCTCGATAAGAAACTGTGCTCTATTTTCTTCTTCTGCTTAGGCAGTTATAGATAATCGCGGGCTGTGTCCAAAATGACTCTATATATATATATATATATATATATATATGCGTTCAGGCTCCTGAGCGCAGCGTACTGTATAAGTGGGAAATGCTTTGTTTGTAATGTCTTTGTAGTGTCAGGCCGATGAGACTCTTCATCAGATCAGTGTGAATTCAGTCACTGTAAGTGTGATGAGTCTCTTAAGAAAGGCCATTAGTGTGGGCTCTGCAAATGCACCCCATAGAAAATTGAACTCTGTCTTTTTAAAATGCCCTTAACACCAACCATTTCAGGCTGTTTATCTAGATTAGTGTTAGCTGCATGTATGTCTATGTGTCTATAGGGACACTTAAAGGAAAACACCACCGTTTTTACATTTTTTACTATGTTCTTACCTCAACTTAGACAAATAAATACATACTTTTCTTTATTCAATGCGTGCACTTTATCTTTGTACAGCGCATCGGGAATGTGTTAGCATTTAGCCTTGCCCCATTCATTCCTTGGGATCCAAACAGGGATGAATTTAGAGGCCACCAAACACTTTCATGTTTTCCCTATTTAAAGACATGAGTAGTTACACGAGTAAGTATGGTGGCACAAAATAAAATGTGGCATTTTTTAAGCGGATAAAAATGGGAACTATATTGTATGGCGGAAGAACACTTAAGCCGAAAGTATACTAGGGACGTCCGCGTATGCGCGCCGTCTGCATGACGTCATTTTTGTCATCAGGAGGGTCCGCGGTTGTCCGCATGCAGCCCGTCCGCATGCAGCCCCAAATTTGAGACCGCGCGGACAGTAGTGTCGAACGCGGCCATCCACGTGTAGCCGCGGGGAGTATACTTGGAAAGCTGCGCGGAAAAAAGGTATAACCTGGCCTTTAGTTTGCAGCACTTCCACCCAAAAACTGCCACGTTTTATATTGCTCAACAAACCTATTTGACATTAAAGTCTTTTTAAAACACTTTTTATGTCTAATCTGTATGTAGTGAATATGCAGAGACAATGATAAGACATTTGACTCGTCATTTATGCATTTGCCAGACACTTTCATCCGAATCGACTTATAGTGCATTCAATCTGTAAGTTGTGTGATCGAACCCTAAAGTTTCAAAACATGTATAATTTTTCCTATATTGCAAGATTGGCTCCTGGACCTCCTGTTTGACTGACCAATGGCAGACAGATCCTGGGTCCGAAATCGCATACTGTGAAAGTAGGTACCGAATATAAATTATGAATGAATTCGGACGTACTACATCCGCCATGTTGATACATCACGTAATATACGGCGACATAATCGTTAACTGGGATGTTGTTAAACAAGCGCAATTTAACCACAAGTGAAAGCTGTTTGTGTATTTGGATTTGAATAAAGTTTTTTCTGACAAAAAACAACACCCTCTCATTCTTCTTCGCTGGATTATCCGGAAGTGGTAAGTCATCCAGGTACTTTTCGCGTACTTTTTTATTAATACTATGAATTTGGACAAACTACTCGCCTCAGTACTATATTATATAAAAGTAGGCGGAGTCGGATGCAACGAGAGTGTTGAAGAAAACTGTCTGTAAAGTGTCATTTTTGCATTTTGCAGTTCCGTTTGGCAACAAAACAAACTAGCTGAACTGCAAGTCGATTTCCGCATCAACAGATCTGTTTTCACGGCACGCACGGCCACACATGCGTGCCTGAGACGCGGCCCTCGCAGCAGAACCACTATTGACAAACTAGGTTGGACACATTAGGCAGTGATCTAAGCAGAGAGCAGAGCTCATATTCATCCGTTTATCACCACGGTCTCGCTTCTCGACTAAAACCGTGTCACCCCGACACACGCTCTCACACACCCTAAATGTCAGTGACAGTGATTATGCAAAACCACATCCTCTTTCCCGAGATACCTGCTTTGGAAGCCATTCCCATTTACTGGGCTGAGAAATGGATTCCGTCAGGAGCGTCCAATGAGAGGCTTCTGATAATCTGAAGGAATTTTAAATGTTGCTTATTTTCCCCCCTTAGAGCAGATGTCACAAACAGGAGAGATCAGATGGGAATACGGCCTTTGATGTATTTTTTCCTTTTACAGATGAGTGTTTCTCGTCTTATAAAGGGATCTGCGGAAACGTCTGCTTAACTGTTGGAGATTTAGATCAGTGAATTCCACAAATCATGATGGTGTTTATTACCATGATGCAGAAAATACTTTTTAATATTTTCTTTTACTGGTTTTTATCATTCATTGAATTCCAAACAGCTTTTCTGCTCTTAAGTGCGTTGTGGGGCTCTTTTATAAGGTCATATTTCATTGATGTACTTTACGTTGACATGTATGTATTTGGCAGATGCTTTTATCCAAAGGGACTCATTTTATCGGTATGCGTGTTCTTTGGGATTCGAACCCATGAATTTTGCTCTGCATTTTATAACGCTAAGATGCTCTTGTATATCGTACAGCATTTTCAAGCTTGTATGGTTTTACTATGCCAAACAAAGAAATAAATGCAGTTAAAATAACATAAACCATTATATTAGGATTAATATGCCACACCATAATGTTGCTCGCATGTAATTCACTCTTTGTGTTTTGAATAAAATGGGTACCGGGTGCTAAATGAATAATTAAACCTTAGTGAGACAACAAACACTTGAGAAAGAAAGGCATCAGGACATAAAAGGTCATGTAAAGAAGGTCGAATTTGCTTCTTCTTGATGTAAATTGAAGCAGCAGCAGAAAATATGTAAGCATTATTTTGGCAGCGACAAGACTATGTGCTATTGCACACATTCATACACACACAGAGAAGCAGACGGACAAACTCATTCATACACATGGTGGGCAGACTGCAGTAGTCGTACCTTGTCATCCTTTGCTATTTCTCGTGAAGCCAGGAGCCAACAACAACCGACAGTAACAGTCCAGACCCCCACCTGTACAGAACAGACCCTTTGGTAAAGACTGTCACATACAGCACTGTCCTGATCTTTCTTCTCTACAACTACAGTGTCACAGCATGTGCGCTTTCCAACTACACTGCCCCTTAGACCATACACACTGCACACTACATGCAATAAAGATCTTTTACAAGCAACAAAAGCACGTCTGAGTAATTTTAATCTGTCAGTTAAATGGTAGTGAAGTTTTTAAAGGTCTGTTTATTTTTTAGAAAAATAATGGTTTTTAAAGGGCTAGTTCACCCCGAAATGAAAGTTATGGCATCATTAACTCTATGTTTGCTCTATAATCTATATCGGGCACAATATATTGGATTTGGGGGGGCAGATTCCTTTCATATGTATGCATTTGGCGGACATTTCTATCCAAGCTACTTACGGTGCATTCGGTATATACATTTTATCAGTAAACGTGTTCCCTGGGGATTAAACCCGTAACATTTTGCACTACGTACCGCAAGATCAAGGATTTTTGCCTGCAACAATCACAAAAAAATCAGTTTTTCTGGAAGGACTATATATGTAAACATACTTATATGTAAACAAATCACTCTAAAAATAGTAGGTTATTTTCAACCCAGCGTTGGGTCAAATGTAGCAAATGGCTCGGAGTCAGATCAAGGCCATTTGGCATCTGGATCGTAACAGCCCTAAAATTGTGATAAATAAATAACCCTGTCTCCTTTTGTGACAATCGTCGAGATCTCTTTCACCTATCAAGGTTGTAAAATGGGCGACAATTAAAACTTATGCAGTCGTCAAAGGAGGTTCAATGGAATTCCACCAGAGAAACCCGATCGAACGACAATCGCCAGAGACACAGCAGGGGGCACAGACTACAGGTCTCTGATGAAACCACATTTAAAGATCACAATGAGCTGTTTAAATGTAGTTTATATCCCTTTACTGCATGATGGTGTATATATGATGTATGAAATTATTATTCAATGTGAACTTAAACCCATGTCTCTTCTAGTATCAAATTAAGCTACTTTTTATTTCCTAATCATTGCTATTTATCATATTACCATAAGCAGCATCGATTTCATTTAATATTGATTTGAAGAGTTATGGAAACAAACTTTTATCATTATGCAATTACGCAAATGTGATGTCTGAATGAACAAAGGCTTGTTTCCCGCACGATCGAACACTTCGCACATTGGTCACTCACCTAAAATGGGCTGGGCGCGTGAAAGGTCAAAACGACCTATCGCCCAAGCCATCTTCGCTCAGTTCACTCAGTAACTCAGTCGCCCGGTGGCTCAGGAGCGCTCAGTCGCTCGGTTACTCAGGTAACCCGTCAGCGCAGTTTGGAAACTCGCTGGGACTCACCCAGAGTCCCTCGGATTCATCATCTTTTCTCTGAGCCCTGTCTTACTCTTCGGGACAGTCTTTCCTGGCTTTGCGCTAGTTCGGAAAACCAAGCGGACCAATACGCCCTACAAAACAACTTAACTGACTCCGTCATCTTACGAACACACCTGGATTCTCTTTAACCCCATTCACACAGACCTTTGGTCCCAGAAAATACCCGTAAAATTGCCAGACAAGCGTCTGTGTGAACAAAAACTCGTCCCGTTAATCTTCTGGGATCGTTGCCGGAAAGAGGACCTAGTCAGATACCCGGATAACCCTCTGTGTGAACAAGAAGCCGCAAGAATGCCGTAATGGGCGTGTCGTAGTACAACACAAGTTATGGTTCAGCTCCTTACAATGAGAGATAACATGCATATAAACATTCACCACGAGAAATGTTGCAAACTAGATTGAAGCAGTTTTCAGGAAATGATAAATGAGACACATAAACAATGACGCACGTGCCCTAGTGAGGACGTGTGTGTCATGGCAACACGAAGTTGGTTCAACTCTTTAAAATAAGGAATTAACAACATTCACGACGAGAAATGTCAGCAAACTGGACTGAAGCAGATATCAGGTAAGTTAGCTCGTTACTTACTGCGTTGAAACGGAGATCATTCAGCAGCATAAAAGAATATCGCGTCACGTGCTCATTTGAGCTATAATAAACGAAAATACCCACGCATCATCCCACCAAGATATATCGTTCAGCTCCTCAAAATGCAGGTTTTAAATGCATATAAACAATCACGATGAGAAATGTCTGAAAACTGTATTAAAACAGAAATAAGGGAGCTTGTCAAATATCCACTCTGAAGCTGAGATCATTCACCAGAATAGAACTGTGCGTTCACGCGCTCCTTTGTAGTCTTATCATAAACAATAATGCACGCGAGTTGTTTCTGGAGAGAGGAATAATAAATACTTTGCAAAGTTCAGACGCTGCATAGAAGAGAGGGCAGGACTTTCAACAGGTCACGTGTCTTTCCGGGACCATCAGATGCCGTGTAATCTTGGCAGTGTGAATGAACAAAAAGTCTAACTATTCCGGAAAAATCCAGGATGCCTGTCCCGTGTATTTTACGGAATCTCTGTCTGAAAAGGGCTTTTCTCTCTCCCTGCTCGCACCGCGCGCATCAGAAACTTCGCACCGCATCACAAAGAGCCAAATGCAAGTATAAACTTGTTTTACTTGCTGATGTTTAAGCTTTACCCCTTATAAAAAATTAAGGCGATCCTTAGAGATTTTCCGATGGTTTGTGCAGATGTTAAGCAATAGTGCTATTGCCAATCTTTTACTCTCTCTCTAGCTTTTTAATCTTTTCTTTCTCATCTATGTTTTATGTTATTGTATGTGTATGTTTAGTTCATTGTGTGTACTTCGTTTTGTAGTTAATAAACCGGTTTTGCATTTTCACAATTGAATTGTTTCTGTGTTCAATGCTCATGAAATTAAAGTCACTATTTCTGCCTTTTGATCCAGCTACAAGCTGCGAGTAGCACTGTATATCAGTGAGAAGGTTAATTTTAAAGGCCATGAAATTAACGTTTCTTAGACATTAATATACGATTATGGATATATGCCTTCGGTGGACGAACATATTAATTAATTGTTATTATTAAAATGTAAAACCTGATAAACTTGTATAGTTAATTACAGTTAATTACATTTAATTACAGT
The DNA here is from genome assembly GCF_030506205.2 of Paramisgurnus dabryanus. Lineage (NCBI taxonomy): Eukaryota > Metazoa > Chordata > Actinopteri > Cypriniformes > Cobitidae > Paramisgurnus > Paramisgurnus dabryanus. The sequence continues at coordinate 17,790,802 of NC_133344.1, forward strand.
TAATTATACATAATTTTCCCTTTTGAGCTAAAATCTAAGATTCCCTTGGGAATCCCCGTAGTGTTTCTGTCTTTTTTTATATTTGACCCAACAATGGGTTAAAACAACCAATTATTTTAGGTTAAAATTAACCTGAATAGGTTTTATAATTAAATTACAGTACAACCCAACAGGTTGGGTATATGTCCCTTTTTGACGCGACACTTGGTTGAAAATAACAGCATTTTTTAGAGGATAAAACATGAAGGTTTTACAGAAAGCTGAAGGTAAAAGGATACAACATGAAGGTAAATGATCACAGAATTTTTATGTTTTCATGAAAAGTGCATATTTATTTAAAGTGCCCATATATGTAAAATCCACTTTTACAAAGTGTGAAAATAAATGTATGTTGGCACAACTGCCACACAATAAAATCAATCCACTCACTCTTTCTTTTTTAATCCCTATTAAACCAAAGCAGTTTCATTGGACAACACTATTTTGATTATCTTGTTAATGTGATGTCACACAAACAAAGCCCCGCCACAGCCAATGACTGACTGGTTAACTTTCTCCAAAAGCTAAATTTGTTTGTTAGCAAGTTAGCACTAATGCGGCTAAATATACTATTGTCTCTGACTGTAATCAGATCTATAAAAAGCAGTAGCTTATTTGCATTTAAAGGAACTCACATGACAACAGCATTATTTTGGGGCATTTTGGACATGCTATAACAATGATCCGTGGGGTATTATATGCTGAAACTTCATAGACCCATTCTAGGCACACCTGAAACTTATATTACATTTTGTAAAAATTGGCATAATGTTACCATGCACTGATAAACAGGCATTTAGACTCTTTGTTAACGTAAAGTTGAAGCTCTTTAGCACACATTTTCTTTCGCTCACCATTTCTGGTTGAGACAAGTGCTCTCACATTCTGGACACATTTTCCTCTTTCTCACTCCACACACACACACACGCGCACACGCACGCACGCACGCACGCACGCACGCACGCACGCACGCACACACACACACACACACACACACACACACGCATGCATTCAGCCCCAGCAGTGGAAGCCTATTAGAGAAATCTGCAGAGAGCCCAGCAGAGGTGCTATGATGGCAGGTTGTCAGTGCGACAGACGACCCCCTTTATAAACATATCAGTCACGCTGGCTGTTATATCCTCGGCCAGACTCTGCACACATTTGACATGGAGAGGGATTGCACTCGCCTGTCTCGTGGGGGTGTGAAAAATTGTGTCCGGTTTAAAAATGACGAATCTTTTTGATGTATTCGCCTCTGTAATAATACTCCGTTCTGAGGGCAGCTTGGGGCACGAGATGTCGTTTGAAGAATAAGGATAGAGAAGAAGATTTGGCTTGGATGTCATTTTTGATAATGGCTGTTAAGGGCAGCAAAACGAGAAGAATGGTGGGGTTGTGTTTTTTGATAGGAGCGGCCAATTGTTTGTTTACTGAAGCTGTATTTAGCAAAATGTGCATTAGGTGTATTGAATGCCATGTTAAATAATATATTTAACTATTATAATATTTCTATTATATTTCACCACTAATGTTGATTTTATAATGATTCAACTGTATTTTCTTTACTTTTATAATGTATTGTCGGCAGAGTTAATGCATCACAACTGATGCTACAGTAAGATGTATGCGTTTTTATTATTCAGAAACTCATAGGTGCAGTACGTCTGACATGACATGAGTGCAGTACTAGCCAGAATAGTTGTTTCAATGTTATGCATTTGTTAGGAGCCTTTGTACAACCTTTAACACTTGCATATGCAACAGACATAACCTGCGTAACATGAAGCGGGTAGCTGTCCGGCCCCTGAGTGTGCGTTGACAGGCCTTGAGGAGGAAAGTAAAATCTGGACCCTGTTTCGTGTTCTGTTCCTGTTGCTGGTGTGATTAGATTGGGGCAGAAGCCTCCAGCTGGCAGGCCTGTCTGGGACCCCGGGGCCGCTTGTCCCCAACACTCGTCACCATTGTGACACCACTGACAGGCAGCGGACAGCCCAGCCAGACAGGTTCATTAAGCCCCATTTTTTTACAGCTGGTCTCTCTCTCTCTCTATCTCTCTCCCTCCCTCTCTCTCTCTCTCTCTCTCTGTTTTCTTACAAAGAAAACAGAAAGAGAGTAACGACTGCACTTTGTCAGAGACCTCTGTGTCTACAGGGCCACTGGCTTGTTGATGTTTGATGTGCCAGCTCTGATGTTATGACAAATTTTTTTCTGATGTGACCTATTTTCAGACACTTTTTCTCCAGCGGTATCTTTTGTTGTCGGGTAACCCTTTGGCCTGTGCTTTGTCACACGAGGAGACAGGCAAGGGCATGTGGAGATGCATATGAATGTGAATAAATCCACTGCAACACAGGGTTTTTTTTTTCATTTTTGTCTATATTGTTTTATTTTGTTCTTTTTTGGTTTTAAGCACAAATACTATTATTGATGAGCATTGAAACATATCATTAAAGGTCCCATTCTGTCTGTGTTTTGAAGCTTTGATTGTGTTTACAGTGTGCAATATAACATGTGTTCATGTTTCGCGTGTAAAAAAATTCGATATTTTTCACACAATTTACTTATCTGTATAGCGCTGTTTTCGTTGTCCTAAAAAGATGTCTTTCTTGTTCTATGAAGTCCTTCCTTCAGAAATACGTAACGAGTTTTGATTGTGTAGTTTGTTTAGTGTGTTGTTATTCAATAGCAGCTTAGCTTGCCGTTAGCTTAGCTGGCAACCGACGCATGCCTGTGGGCGGAGTTTAGTCAAAAAACTGTTCTAGTGACGTCATTAAAGCAGGAAGTAGAGGGCTGTAGTCCAAACCGGCCGTTCGCTGTAGGCTTTGAAAGGCGATTCTGTTAAAGAAAATATATCGCCTGGCAGTGAACTTTGAGCTTTATTATTTTACAGGTATTATTTATGCTACACTAACTAGGGTTTCAAAAATGGGATCAGAAAGAACGTTACCTTTAAGACTAAATATAAGGAATGTAAATTATTACTTATTACATATTAACAAGTAATATTAATATTTACACAAATGAAGGTGCCATTGACGGAAAAACTTTAAACTGAATGGTTCTTTGGGGAACCTTTTACCACCAGTGGCGGCCGGTGACTTCGCTGGGTGCATGATGCAAAGTTCGTCACAACATGTATGTAGCCCGTCAAGAGTGTGGTTCGTAATTTCAAAATATGTGTTTGGCGCATCGAGTGAACCTATGTGCATCACGTGTCTTGTAAAAATAAGTGCCTGCTGTAGACGCGTCTAAAGGGTTTATGATAAAAGAGACACTCGAGTTTGCCAGATACTCGCAAAATCTCATGCGTAATCAGAGTTTACTGTTAAGGGAGTGTCTTGCATGTATTTTGTGAAGGTGAGCGTCTCTTTTATCATAAACGGTTTTGTTAATAACTGATGTCATCATCATGTGTTATTTGATAGTGCTTACCTTTACTGACATAGTACCACGTGCAATATCACGCATAGGGAACATCACATTTAAATGGATTACTCATGAAGGACATATGGCTACGTAAGTGATGACGTCACCGTTATGTGTTTAATAAATTTTGTCCAAATTTATATGTTTTGGGTCTCGGCATTGGCCAAAACATAGACGTCTGTACACGAAATTACATATTTAGACGCAATAACGTGTACACACGTTATATCGTCTGTACACGTAACGTCTAAACGAATTAATATACTTTCGGCCTTCCATAACAAGGGTATATATATACACACACACTTATTTTGACAAAACACGTAATGCACATGGTTCACGATGCAACAAACACATATTTTGAAAACACGAGCAACACACATGACACTCCAAACACTTTTGAATTTGCGAGCCTGGGAAGAGCAGTCACGAGCCGCCACCGTTTACCACCTTTATTTTTAAGAGTGTACGAATAAAACTTCACCTCGAACACGAATTTAAAAACCTCAATTGTGTAACTTGTTAAAGAGAAGTGTGCTATTACTTTTCTAAGTGAATATTTTCATGATAAAGTGGGTGAAATTAGCATGTTTTTAAAATTCATAACATCTTAGCAACACCTTAGCAACCTTTATATCTTATGCTGCATTTATGCCGTATCGTAATCACTGTTGCTTTGAAATGACAAAACATGATATTTTTTACTTGAAGCTGATGACATTCACACACTAGAGATTATGTGGTTCTGCATGAAGTTGCAGCGATCACATGGTAAGTAGTACTTTTAAGAAAAAAAGTCGTAATTACGAGTGTTACGAAGCTGTGAGCGCTTTTTACATGTTGTAATCTTGTAACTACGGTAATTACGACATGGCATGGTCGCACTCTCATTTTGGGTTTTTTTCTGAGACATTATAATGAGTTCTTTCTGGATTCCTTTAATGATTCCTACTACATTGATTATACTTTTATGTAGTGTATTCGGTGCCTGCTAACCCCCCTTATAAGCGCACACAAACTGTGAAGGTTTCCCATTCTTCGCTCTGCACCCTGCCCTTATTTTCTGATTCTCTATTGTTCCCTGCATGTGTCTCCATTGTTCTCTCAGCACGTGAGCTGTCACTAAACCCCTAATGCCAAACCCACAAGCTCCCAGTTTCCTCTAACTGCCCATCTACTAAACTCTTAACAGCCCTGTTTTCCACACAACCTGTCTCTTTTAGCTAAACTCTTGCTGAGGTGTCAAGCAGGGTGCAAACCTAAGGAGAGTCTGTCTGTTTTTTTGGTGGTTTATATGGAGTTGAGGGTACCTGCGGATGGTAAGCGTTTCATTTTAATCCATTTTTAATTGAGCCCCAGAGACTACCATGTGACAGAAGGCCCTTCCGCACTCGCGTCGAGTACTATTCCAATGAGAAATCAAGCGAGACCGGTTGGGTTGTTTGGGGCTTTTAGTCGCTCTGAACGAGAATTAGCTTCAGGTGCCACAGACATTCGCTGCACACGGTGTCCTTTATTTCGCAAAATCCTTCTTTTTCCACAAATCCCCAGAAAAGGCCCTTATCTATGTGCCACAAGGCATCTTCCATTTGTGCTTGATGTGTGCTAGTATGTCCGTTAAAGCGGTAGGTGGGGAAAATCGAGTCTGGCTTATTCTCATCTGTCAGGATGAAGTTCTTGATCTTGCCTCCAAGGGCCTCGGGGGTCTCACTGGAGATTCTCACTAATGATCCCCCTCTTGCGCCGGCCCTGTGTTAGTATTGATTATTTACGCCCGCCCGACCCCGCAGGGACTGTGCTCCAACAACATGGCTAGAGCATCAGCCCACGGGAGAAAGACGTGTCAAAAAATTGGAGGAAAGGAGGTGCGTTGGGAACTTCCCATTATTAACATGAATCGACGCCTTATAGAGATGCCTCCATTTTGAAAAAGAAAACAAAGCCAGCCCTGTCATCTTTTTACTTTTGGCTGCGGTGGATGGCGGCCAACATTTTTGACGAGACTGGAATGTTTCAGAGTTTTCATCAAAGTGGCTTCATGGCTAAAAGATTGGAGTGACAATCAAACTGTAACTGTGGAATGTGTTTCCTGTGCAACGATCATAACACGTGGCACTGTATCCAATAACATGTCAATAAGTTATTGTATAAGTAACGCATGTATGTTTTATTTCTTCTTTGCGTAGGTGCTGGTTTACTCAGAGGGGCTTCATGGCAAATGGATGTTCAGCGAGATTCGAGCGGTTTTCTCCAGACGTTTTCTACTTCAAAACACTGCGTTGGAGATCTTCATGGCCAATAGAAGTAAAATAGTTTTCTCTGTTTACCTTGAATGCAATTACACACTACCAACTTGTTCATATGCTGGCCAATCAAGTTTTGCTAGTATACTAAAAATAAAAATAAAGCTGCACCACAATGCCATAGAAGAACCATGTCTGGTTGAATGGTTCCATTAAGAACATTGAACATCCTTTGAATCTTTCTGTTTGTTATTTAGTTATTGGACATATGTGACCCTGCCTGTAAAAGTGCCCAGCTTAAGTCATTCTTCTACATAAAATCAACCAAAAGAAAATTCTGTAAAATATAACCTTGATATCTTTAATATTGACTGAGTAAGGTCATGTAAAAGATTAAAATCAATATGAAGCCTGTGATTGAAATCCAACTTTGATGCTCCTTATTTCATTATTAGATTATATTTAGACTGGATTTCAGACAGGTTCACATATATCCAATATCTCTTATCTATTGGTTGTCACAAAAACTTGTGTTTAGTTTCGGAGACTGAGAGAAAGATAAAAATGTCTTACAGTGGCAGCAAACACAAGAGACTGTATAGTATTTGTTTTCACTTTTGTAGGTTTCAAGTGACTTGCAATAGCTTAAGTGGACTAAAGTGACATGTTGACATATTCAGTGAATTTAAACCAGTTATTAACTGTATGCTAGTCCCAAACTGTCGTTATTTTTTGCCATCATAAAAATGCAGGAGAATACAACTCCTGGATTTACAATTGTACATCATAAAAACTCTGAAATCTTAATACCCAAATATTTGTATTTGTTAACATTATTAAATGCATTAGCTAACATTAACTAACAATGGGCAATAGTTTGTCAACATTAATCTTTATTATTGTTAGTTAAAGGGGAAATATCTGACTTTTTCCATGTTTAAGTGCTATAATTGGGTCCCCAGTGCTTCTATTAACCTAGAAAATGTGAAAAAAGATCAACCCAGTAACTTCGTTTTGTAAACCATTCTTTGCAAGCATGTGAAAAAATAGTTAATTGAAATTCGGCTCCCCTTGCGATGTCAGAAGGGGATAAAACTGCCTCTTAATCTGCACCATCCAACCACGGAACTGCAATTAATTGAAGAGATCAGCTCATTTGCATTTAAAAGGACACACTTAAAACTGGCTCACACCTACAAAGTGGCAATTTTAACATAATATAATAAATTATCTATATGGTGTTTTGTGCTAAAACATTACATTTGTATTGTGGGGAGACCAAATAATTTATTTTAAATTTTTTTTAATCTGGGAAAATGTCCCCTTTAATGCCAATACAGTTGCTCATGTTAGTTCAATGTGCATTAACTAATGCTAAAATTTTACTTTTGAATTATGAAATTATGAACTAAGATTATTTAATGCCAGCCTGATCTCACGCAAATTCTTATGTATTTTACAATTTGGCTTATTCCTATTAATTCGAGGTGAATCATGTTAAAATGTATAATTATTATAAAAATAACAATAATGAAACTCTACGCCTAACCTCAACGTCACACGGGCAAAAACAAATCGTACAAAAAAAATACGAATGTGGTAATATGAAAATACATACGAATTGCCATTAAATTGCATTGGAAATGCAGCATTGTTTATTGTTAGTTCATGTTAGCCACTGCATTAACGCGATACTCCAGCCAAATATTAAAATTATCTCATGATGTAATCACCCTCAAGCAAGTTATTTTAGTAAATATCCTTGCTTTTCCAACTTATAATGGGAGAAAAAGGGATCAGGGAACAACGTCTGACTTTAAACCCCTAAAAAGTGCATCCATCCTCCAAGGGGTTAACAATAACACCATAATAAGATCTTCTGTGGTTAATTGATTCAATTTTTGTAAGAAAAATATCCATATTTTAAACTTTATAAACTGTAATTACTAGCTTACGGTAATGACGCCATCTCACATAATTTCACTTAAGAGTTTTAGCATAGTGAGTGCTTGTTGCCATGGATACGTTGCACAGTTACTCCTGTGAATCGTGTGACTCTAAGATGCCGTCGTTACCGGAAGCTAGTTATTACAGTTGAAATATGGTATTTTTTTTTACAAGATTTGCATTAATTACCTGCAGAAGACCTTTATTATTAACCCATTTGGAGCCGCGTGGGTTAATTCTGTGAAGGATGGAGGCACTCTTTGGGGGTTTTAAGTCAAAGGTTGTTCCCTGATCTTTGTTTTCCACCATTATAAAGCTTGGAAGAGCAAATTTTGTTTGGAATAATATGTGATGTCATTTCATTTTTCAGCATCAGTCATGTTTAACTTCCCTGATCAGTCTACGGTGAAGAAGGTGGTCTACAGTCTTCCACGCGTGGGGGTCGGCACAAGTTATGGCCTTCCACAGGCCAGGCAAGTCTGTTTCTAGTTCCTCCTAGAACACCTGCACTTGGTTGCCTTTAAGAATATTGCCCAAAACAATGTTTACAGTGTCTTTTATTTAGTTTTATAAGTCTAGCATGATGATCACATCAACCGTCAAAAACGCTTTATTCTGGATGTATTCCTTTGCTGGGTAATTGTTTAGAATAGTTTGCGGTGGAGGTAATGACTTACGGCACTGAAGTTTTTTGCTCATTTGTCCCTGACTGAACCTACCAAAACCCTTGCCAACCCACCAAGTCTCTCGGATAAAGTATAGGCTACTCGCACTCAGTTCAATACTTCTTGATCTTTTTAGTGTTGCTGAATCCAAAACAAATGAGACTCCCTCCAAAATTGATTACATTTATCAATAATCACTTGTTGTTTGATCTGTTCTGTGGTTCCTCTGTACTGTGCTTTTATTTTGAAGTTTAGTTCATTTTCATTCTTTTTTCTGTCTTCTCCCTGTTGTTCCTGTTTTGCTCCGCCCTCCTTATTTGTTGCCTTAATTGTTTCCCAGGTGTGTCTTACCCCTGTGCATATATAGCCCTTTTGTTTCCCTAGTCTCTTGTCAGTTGTTAAATGTGTCCTGTTACATGATTTTCTGTTCATTGTGACTCATTCCTTGGGTTATCTTGTTTAGTTTAGAGGGACACTACATTTAAAAAAAATATATGCTCATTGTCCAGCTCCCATAGAGTAAAACATTTGATTTTTACCGTTTTGGAATCCATTCAGCTGATCTTCGGGTCTGGCGGTACAACTTTTAGCGTAGCTTAGCATAATCCATTGAATCTGATTAGACCATTAGCATCACGCTAAAAAATAACCAAAGAGTTTAGATATTTTTCCTATTTAAAACTTAACTCTTCTGTAGTTACCACGTGTACTAAGACAAAGTACACGAACTAGAAAAATTAAAAGTTGCGATTTTCTAGGCCGATATGGCTAGGAACTATACTCTCATTTTGGCGTAATAATCATGGCCTGTGCTGCTGTAACATGACTGCAGCACGCGTAGTGATGTTACGCACTGCCCAAAAATAGTCCCCTTGGTTCTTTTCAATAGCAGGGGACTACTATCAGGCGATGCATAATATCATTGCCATGTTACGGCAGCAAAAGTCCTCTTTGGTTATTTTTTTGCGCTTTTACTAATACATTTTTATTGCTTTTTATTCATTAAAGAAAAAGTACAGGTAGGGTGCACAGAATTAAACCAATACACGTGCAAGTATTGCACATGAATCTCTGAGAAAGGTCAAATTTAGGCATTGCACCAGAATTATCTGTTGCTCTCAGATTAGTAGCATGTGTGCTGTACATACTTCAAGAGCAAAGACACGCATTATAGTCATCTGCAAAGAATCTCTCTCGCTGGAAACGATGCATTCAGTACACACCACAGTAAAGACCGTGGCAGCTTTGCGTGTCTGCGCTGGTGTATGCCTCTATCTGTTTGTACTCTTTTTGTCTGATTTTGGATGCAAAATGTTACATTGTCATATTCTGAGTTATAAGCCATCTGCTGTCCGCAATAATCCTATAAATGAAAACAAATGTGCGGTTGAACCAGAGCCTTGCTTATTATTGCTGGGGTTTTTTGCAGGCGGATCTCTCTGGCGACCCCTCGTCAACTCTTCAAATCCTCTAACATGACTCAACGCTGGCAAAGACGGGAGATCTCAAACTTTGAGTACCTGATGTTTCTCAATACCATCGCAGGTTAGATGTACTCCATTAACAGATGCTTTATTTTTCCAAAAGCATCCAAAATAAATCAAAACCATCCTACTTTTGGAAAAAAAATTATGCAGCTTCTTAAAGGATTAGTCCATTCATTTTGTTAAAAAAAATCCAGATAATTTACTCACCACCATGTCATCCAAAATTTTGATGTCTTTCTTTGTTCAGTCGAGAAGAAATTATGTTTTTTTTTTTTGAGGAAAATATTTAAGAATTTTTCTCATTTTAATGGACTTTAATGGACCCCAACACTTAACAGTTTTAATGCAGTTTAAAATTGCAGTTTCAAAAGACTATAAATGATCTCAAATGAGACATATGGGTCTTATCTAGTGAAATGATTGTCATTTTTGGCAAGAAAAATAAAAAATATGCACTTTTAAACCACAACTTTTTCTTCCTCTGGCTGTGTGACGCTCCAGCGCGACCTCACGTTATTGCGTAATGATGTCAAAAGGTCACATGTTACATATATTTAACCAATAAACTGACACAAAGACATACAACAACGTCGAAACGGTCCTCTTTATCCAAACTTGTAAACAATTGGGGCGTAGTTTTGCATACGTCTTTACGAAATTAAGTGAGGCTGCTCTGGCACGTCACACAGCCGGAGGAAGACGAGAGTTTTAAAAGTGCATATTTTTTATTTTCTTGCCATAAATGACAATCGTTTCGCTAGATAAGACCCTTATGCCTAGTTTGGAATCATTTAGAGTCCTTTGAAACTGCGATTTTAAATGCATTAAAACTGTTAAGTGTTGGGGTCCATTAAAGTCCATTAAAATTAGAAAAATACTGAAATGTTTTCCTTAAAAAACATAATTTCTTCTCGACTGAACAAAGAAAGACATCAACATTTTGGAAGACATGGCGGTGAGTAAATTATCTGGATTTTTTTAAAGAAAATGGATGAATTCTTTAAGGTCTCACACTGAGATGATTTTTAAACAATATTAATGGCTGCTAAGTCATTCATTAAAAAAAATATTTATTTATTTAGTGTTCTAGTGACAACAAAATTTATATGCTGGCAGAAATATTTTCTTTGTATAAAACGTAATTACAAACATTTAAACATACACCTTCAGAAAAGGATTTTAAGATCAATAAAACATTTCAGTCAAGTTTTTTTGAAACTTTAGTAGTGTCACCAACCAGCATTTTTTCTGTGCACGTGTTATGCGGTAAAAACATTTGCAGTCTTATCTTGTAAAAAACACATATTACTGTATTTTTCCTCATTATTTATTTAGGAGCTATATTCTCCCTCCGTTAGACAAAGAGCTTTGGACTCTTCTGGATAATTAGTATGGTTGAGCGAATTTAAGTGTGTGCAGAGTTGAAATATACTGTAGCAAAGTCTCTGATCTAAACTAGTGAGAACTCACACACACACACACACACACACACACACACACACACACACACACACACACACACATACACCTTCTCTTGACACTGAAATGTGTCATCTCTGCTCGCGCTGCATATTCATGCATATTTATATTTAGCTCCGGCGTGACTTCAAAACATTATTGTCAGCTAATTAGATGTAAGGCAGAGTTGGAACGGGGTAAAATTCATTAAAGGCAAGAGTGGTAATGACCTGGGCTGACAGAGGTGTCAGCGAAGCCCGGGCCCACAGACAGGAAAGGAGAGGGGTGTTAATGTGGAGCCGGTCCTCTCCTAATTAAACGCTATTGCAGTGATATTAACATCTTCCACCCGGGTCTCGGTCCTGTCAGCTCAACCTCCCCTCATCTCAACCTTTCTCTTTCTCTCGGCCCCTTTTTACAATGTGGCATTAACCTGGTTAATCAAGACTACCTCATAGTAGACCCAGCCTATCTTGAGATTGTTACGCTGAGGGTTTGGGATGGATTTGGTCTGTGTCAGTGTATGCATCTGAATATGAATAGACTATGCATCACGTATTATTTCTTTTTTTATTATTGAACTATATACTTTTATTATATAATCCTTTTATTGATACAGATAGTGTTAAAAGGTCAAATTCGAACAACTTTGTCCACATGGCTCAATGTCTTACAGCAGTTATACAGTAGGCCACAACTCCTTTGTCCTTCCTGTTAGCGCATTTTGATACAGCTAGTGTACCGTTACTTAATTTGGCTAATAGGTACAGTTAAGGGGATCGCACACCGGCCGCGCCGCTCAGCACCGCGCAGCACCACGCCGTTCTAAATCAACTGAACACATTGTTTTCTATGAGTGTATGCACACCGGCGCCGCCAGGTGGCGCCTGTCCGCGCCGCCCAGCTGTGACTCAGGAAGTTGTTCAAATCCCTGTCGCGCCACACAGCGCCACTCACATAGCTTAACATTAAATAACATCATATTTGCCCCAAATCATTAAGGATTAACATTGGCTGCTAACGTATATTTTGCATTTTGAAGTAGACGCTATCTGACGAAGCTCGCGCTATTTAATGTGCACTTCCGGTTTACAATACCTCCGAGGTCTGCTAGGCGCGACGCGCTGCGCGGCGCTGAGCTGCGCGGCCGGTGTGCGATCCCCTTTACTCAATTCAGCGATTAGCCATTATGGTTAGGTAAAACAGTCAGTGGTTGCGGTTAGCTAAAACACTTAACTTTTTTGGTTTAAACTAGGGCTGTCAATAGATAAAAATATTTAATCGCGATTAATCACATGATTTCATGAGTTAACTCGTGATTAATCGCAAATTAATCGCACATTTTTATCTGTTCTAAATTTACCTAAATGTAACACTTTTCAAGTTTTTAATGCTCTAATCAGCATGAGTTTGGACAAATATATATGCTATATGCAAATGTATGTCTACAACAGCCTGTTTACATTTTCAACAGAACCATCAGCCATAGTTTTATATATGATTTTCCCTTTAGAAGACCTTGTTCTTTCTCCATTTCTGTTTTCTGCTGCATCATTTGTGACCTGTGCTGGCAAATTGAGTTGGGATGAGCACATTTTCAAAAATGTTTCATTTATATTTTAAAATTCTCTATTAAAAAACTTCAAAACAATTGGAACAATATGGAATATGACAAAGCATGACAGAACTATACCTGTTTACGCAGAGCAAAAACAATATCAATATATGTTACATATATGTTTTTCTTTTATTGTTTAATTTTGACATTGAGACAGACTGCTTTAAGATACTGTATACTAATGCAAGGGTTTAATATAATGTTACACAACAGATACTTTTCCTTAACAGTTAACCAAACATTCACTTCAGATATAACAGATTATAGGTCATACCTGGGTGAATTCTTGTCAAAACAGATATTTTTAAAAATGTAATTTTGTGTTAGATGTTTATACATATCGGGGTCGCGCACTCGCGTGTTTGTGTACATGCGCTTCAGACGTCTGCGTCAGACATCGCTTTTGACAGCACGGGTCACTTGCTGCGTCTCAGTTCATCCAGCTGTGGGTCAAACAGAAATTGCGCGTTGCGTTAATCGCGCGTTAATAAAATTAGTGCCGTTAAAATGAATTTGCGTTAACGCGTTATTAACGCGCTTATTTTGACAGCCCTAGTTTAAACACTTAGCAATTACGGCTAGCGGATACAGTTAACTGTTACGGTCAGCTAAACCAGTCAGTGGTTACGGTTAGTTGATGCATTTTATGTTTTTGGCTGATACAGTTAGCGGTTACGGCTAGCTGATATTGTGACGGGTCTCCTACCGTTTCTCCTATGGCCAGTGGGTGATGTGGTTAGCAGACTCAACAAGAGAACCATGTTCACATGTGACAAGCTAATGGGTGCCCTTAGTAGTTGATACAGTTAGCTGACCAACATGATCTCACAGAAAGTCGTGTTATAGTCACAAAAAATTGAATAATTTATTTGAGTCCATGGCACAAAATTCAGCTTTTTTCATGCCTTGAGCAAGAATGTCTGTTTTTTCTTTTTTTCTCCTATTTTTAAAGCATTGTCGCTTGGGGTTGGGGTTAGATTTGGGGTTTTGATGTACTTTCATGTATTGGTTTCTACATGTTTTTCTTCTGCTTTTAAAACTATTCTCGCCTTGAGTTGGGGTTAGAGTTGGGGTTTGGGTAGGATGTCTAAAAATGTAACAGAAAGTGGTTCTAACCCCAACCCCCAGCAACAATGGTAAGAAAATAGAAAAAAAACAATGAGAAGACAATACATTAAATTAAGCAAAAAAGAAAGTCGTGCAACGGACACACAAAAAAAACTATTTATAGAAATTTGTGACACAAAACAGACATTCTTGCTCAAGGCGCGAAAAAGCTGAATTTCATGCCATGGACACAAATAAATAAATCAAACTTTTCGTGACTATAACACGACTTTACGTGAGATCAGTTTGTAGATGGTACAGTTAGCTGTTAAAGTCAGTGCAGTTTGCTGACATGGTTAGTGGATAAAGTTAGTTGGTACAGTTAGTGGATATGGTTAGTTTGTGCTGTTAGATGATATAATGAGTGGGAATTAGTTGGTAAAATTAGCTGATACAGCTAGTGAGTGCAGTTATTAAGGTTGTGGGTGGATTTAATAAATATCATATTTGTTCGTTTAATTGCATCAAAACTAATCTGCTCATTGTATTAATACACTTGATGGCTTTATAAATCATGAAAGTGTTTGTGTCTGTACTCTTTAAGAGGTGGCTGTTTAGGAGGTATATTAATGATGATAATTTGTGATGGGTCTGGTAATTAGCCCATAGACTTTTCACATATGCTAGCATGTCAACTCCAACCATCATGAAGGGGTCTAAAAAACCCAGAACCCTTTCCCGAACCTCTTCAGAAAACTCCACACATCGCCTGTAAATATCTTAAATCATTTAATGCAATAGGACTGCATGTGGGTTAATATAACCGTGGGTGATTTTTACCAAGGTTAAGAATCAGATTTCATATCCGACATTCCTGCTCTTTGCGCATTCTTCCACAATTCCTCAGGAAATGACAGATCTGTGTTGTTTTTATTTATAGTTATCCCACTTTAAAGATGAAATAGCCACTGTATCTCTTCATTGCTTGCGTATGATGGCGGCGTTCAGAGGTTAGATGTTTTATAGCCCTCTCTCATAATTGGTACTCCTGTGACAGTATCCACCATCTGAGATCCATATTCCTACAACCAAAGATAAAGAGAGAGAGATTGAACAAAAGACAAATTCACATCTGGTATCTTTTGCATTACTGAATATGTGCTCCATCATAGATACTTCATATAGATTTCCATGGTTACCACAACACTCTGACCAATCAGTGAAGGTGCCTGACCATGTCACAAGGAGGCGTCAAGGGCACCATGTCGATTTCTAGAAGAATATTAATGGCTTTAATAATAACTTCCAAATTTGCAGCAAGCAATGTGACTTTATCCAAGAAAACAATTTGATCAAAATATCACATCTTTAAGAAGCCTCCAGCACTGTCATGTAGTCAATAGACAAGTCCAAGCACACCAATATTTGCCTGTTCATCTTTGCTGAAAGCAAATTACTGTATTACTGTACATGCCGCAGTATTTTTCATTTTTAAAGACACTATCAGATTATGAATTAATGGTATAAGATTAACAGCAGAGACAGTAATGGGGGATGATAACAGCAACCAATGAACTTTTGATTTTTAATTTATTATTGCAAAAATCGCCTTGGCCAAATTAATAAAAAAGATTATGGGTTCCCTGTGTATTCACATCTATCCCCTCTTTTAGGACGGACTTACAATGATCTGAACCAGTATCCTGTTTTCCCTTGGGTGCTCACTAACTACGAATCTGAAGAACTGGATCTTACAGTTCCTGGCAACTTCAGGGATCTTTCAAAGGTGCAACACACACACACACACACATATAATTTTATATATCTTCTATACATTTTGCATACATACCATATTTGCTCTTCTATCTTATCTCCCCTTTAAGAGATGCTTCCAATCTGCATTCAGCACCACTAATATCTCCTTTATAGCACTGTATTCCTTGAACATGTCAGTATGGGACCAGGTGGGCAGAAGAAGACCCCTGGCCCGACTTAGACAGTGATGTATTGTAATATATGCTTGTGACATCCACTCTCTGCTGTTTACCAGCTTGAGTTGCCTTCATTAGCAGGGGTTCACAGGCCTGCGGCGGTCCTGATGCATGTCCTTGGCTAGCCTGGGGCTGTAACCTCTGAAGATTCACCAGTGCTCATACAAAAACAGGGGCTTTAACCTGCCTCCCTAGTGCCTTGCTGTAAAGACCCCTGCCTTTGTTGTATAATGTATGAAGGGGCGGACGGCCTTGGTGGCAAACGTGCAGATCGAAGGGAGTGCGTGCGTGCTGTTCTTAATAATGAAGTAGGCGGCATTTTTGTAAATATGCAACAATGCAATTCTTTTTGCATCCAAACTGATCCCTGCATATGTTCTCAAAGCAATCTAAAGCAAACAATGCCATCTTGCATGGCAAATGCGCGTCTGGGAAAACACAAAGTCGGCCTGCCGGTTCTTCCGAACACACCCTCCGTCAAATTCTCACCTGCACTATTCCCAGAGCCCCAGACACGCAAACCGTTCCCTGGCGTCCCGTCTCGTGACCCGCCTAGCAGGAAGCAGCTGCCAGTCAAATTGGTGCGAATGCCCTCCAGCGTCGCGGTGATGGGCAGCATTGTGCAGCGCTGCTGAAATATCCTGCTTGATATGTACCATAATTCCCCTCTCAACCCCACCTACAATACACACCTGAAGTTATTGCACCAATAGCGTGTGCATTCAACTGTGCGCCAAATAACCGAAAAACAGGTCTCTGGGTGCCTCAGGCTAAGACTAGCACATTTTTGCATGGCAGCTACATTGACACGGCCGACAGATTTATTAGAATCTAATGATTATTTCCTTTTTGACTGACAGGTGGCTGATAGAAAAGGGAAGCCGTCTCGCTCGCAGCTATTAATTGGCGCGTGCTAATGCGAAGCCATCATACGCGAGGCTCTCTCAGAGCCAACTCTCGGCCGCGATTTCACGTTCCTCCACTTCTTTTGTGCGGCTTTGACAGGAAATTAGATGAAGTGTCTCCAACGGCTCTTTTTGAGCGGCTAGTGAGGTATAGAAGAGAACTGACAGCAAACATAATTACCTGAGTTGTGCAAATCTCTTGTTATGAATGTCTGATTGTTCATGCGAACATAATTCCAGTTGACTAGACTTGAACTTACACAATTATCTCACCCGATACAAATCTTCATGTATCACTCAACAGTTTCTCATAAGTTTATTATTTATTTATTTTTGTTCAATTTTAAAGGTGTTAAATGAAGTCGTAGAATAGACATTTTTGGCTGTATGGTTCCATAAAGAACCTTTAACAATTGAAGTACCTTTTTTTGTTTTGTAGAAGAGAATGGTACTTTATACTATAAAAAAAGAAAAAATGTCTAGAAAAAATATGGTTAAACCATGGTTAATATGGTTCTTCTATGGAATGACCTTTTGTAGCACCTTTATTTTAAAAGTCATTATGGGTAACGCAGACCAGCCCAAGCTTTACTTTCAGACATTTTTCCTCTATTGACTCATTTCAGAGACGCATCTGTTTTGTTTTGACCTGCGGGAGCTTTATTGCATTACTCTGAAGCTGTGTGTTGTGCTTTCAGCCGCTTATGAGGACAGTGAAAACAAGTGCAACTCCTCCTGACAGCATGTTGCCGGCACACAGTTCCTTAATGTAATTTTCTCTGATATATGAAATGCAGAATGCGAGTCTCCGGGGTAGATTGTGCTGATAGCGCCGCATGACGGCACTCTGTGGCTTTGCCATCAATAAACGACTACAAAACTCAGGGCTTATCTTTTGAACATGAGAAAGTTGCCCGTGGAAACGTAATTGTTCTCGAGGTTGTGGTTTGCATGCAGAAAAACAAGGTAAACAGTGTGGGGGAAGACTGGGTTTGAATATTGTTTTGTGGTTCGTCGTCATTATATTTCATGAGCTTCACAGGGCGGAGCTGTCAAAGGCTATTTTATAAGAAATGACATGTTCTTTTTAGACATTCATTCCAATGCAGTTACATGATTTAAACGCATGTAAACTATAATGACAGACGATTTATATGTTGTCTTATGGTACTTGTTTCAAAATATGTAAGCAAATGGTTACAATCATAAGTTGGTATTGCTTACAAATCCACTGATGTTATCTGAAATTTGCAGCGTATAGTAAGAGACAACATATTGCATATTTTCATTCCAAATTTTTAGTAAAAGAAATTGTTAAAGGATTAGTCAATTTTCTTAAAAAAATTACTCACCACCATGTCATCCAAAATGTTGATGTCTTTCTTTGTTCAGTCGAAAAGAAATGATGTTTTTTGAGGAAAACATTCCAGGATTTTTCTAATTTTAATGGACTTTAATGGACCCCAATACTTAACAGTTTTAATGCAGTTTAAAATTGCTGTTTCAAAGGACTGTAAACAATTTCAAACGAGGCATAAGGGTCTTATCTAGCGAAACAATTCTCATTTTTGGCAAAAATATGCACTTTTTAACCACAACTTCTAGTCTTCCTTCGGGCCTGTGACGCGCCAGCGCAACCTCACGTAATACGTCAAGAGGTCACGGATGACATATCGAAACTACACCCCAGTGTTTACAAGTGTGGAGAAAGAGGACCGTTCCGACGTTGTTGTATGTCAAATGATACTAATTAATGTCTTTGTGTCAGTTTATTGTTTAAAATGGTCAGCAAATGTGCGTTTCAAATATGTAACACGTGACCTTTCGACATCATTATGCAATTACGTGAGGTCGTGCTGGCTCTCACACAGCCGGAGGAAGAAGAGAAGTTGTGGTTTAAGAGGGCATATTTTTATTTTTATTGCCAAAAATGACAATCGTTTCGCTAGATAAGAAACGTATGCCTTGTTTGAGTCCTTTGAAGCTGTGTTGAAACTGCAATTTTAAACTGCATTTAAACTGTTAAGTGTTGGGGTCCATTAAAGTCCATTAAAATTAAAAAAACATAATTTCTGCTCGACTAAACAAAGAAAGACATCAACATTTTGGATGACGTGGTGGGTAAATTAATAAAGGATTTTTTTTTAAGAAAATGGACTACTCCTTTAAGTCTAATTGTTAAGGACGACCTTAAAGGGATAGTTTGCCCAAAAATAAAATTCAGTCATTATTATCTCACTCCCAAGTTAAAAACCTGTATAAATTTCGTTATTCTTCTAAATACAAATGATATTTGTAATCAAGCATGAAGCAGGAGCACCATTGACTTCCATAGTACAAATAAATAATACTATGCAGGTCAATAGTGCTCAAAAACGGTTTGCTCAAAATATATTCCTTTCTATTTAGCAGAACAAAGAGATATATACAGGTTTGTAACAACTTGACGGTGCGTAAATGATGATAGAATTTTCATTTTTGGGTGAACTATTCCTTTAAATTCTAGTTGTGAAATTTACAGCTTTTACAGTATGTAACTTTTAAACTGCAACGTCCCGTATTAAGCAAATGGCTTTTTTAATTTTTAGATAATTTGTTTATTTAACAGATATTGCGGTTTGATAGGTGTGTCTGGTGGGGATTTGAAAAGACTTGGTTTAATTAGGCCACAAGGGATTTATTTAAACTCTTCATTAAATACTTGAATAAGATGTGTCATATCGTACACACGTGTGACCTTTATTTTGTGCCTGCAGATATACTTGTCCTCGTTATGATTAATGAATTGAGAATCAACCATTACAATTTTACACCTCTAATTAGTTTGAATCTTTTGCTCTTTTATATTCTGAAACACATCAGCTATGGCTGTGCTTTCATGACTAATAACATACTGTAATCGAAAATACCCAATCTACCTAAATTCATCTTATAACTTGGAATTTTAAAAGCACTCTTAATTATAAAGCAATGGAAACTCTGGAAAGCTTTACATTTGCACGAACTCCTGTTTTATATTTAAGACTGATTCCCCACAGAATCTTAAGAAAGAAAATTACATGGATACTTGTTCACCCTATTAAGTGCAATAAGCATGTCATTGAACATTGAATTGGAAATAGTGAATTGTCATGCCTAGTATGATTACTATAGATGTTTTTTTTTTTTTTTATAAAATATACATGTAGTATATATGATCCTTGCTGTGAAATTCTGTCTCCATCTGATTATGAGATTAGGAGCAAATACGATTTCATTCATTCATTTCAAATTGATTTCAATCCTTGACACGAATTTACTCAGTCAGTATTAAAGAGATATCAATGTTATATTTGAAGAGTTTGGTTCCAAAATGCAATAAATCCATTTTAAATATTTAGGGTAAAAATGTGTTGTCTATACCAAGAAAGTGACAAAACGAAAACTACTATTATCTGTTACAAACTCTTAAATAGCATCTTTAGGTTATAATAATACTAAAAGTTCAAATCCATAATTAGATTTTTAAAGATTTATAAGATTTTTTTTCTGCAAAATGCTATAAATCTATTGAATCAATTTATAAATGTGCATTCATCTTTGCCATGTTATATTCATTTAGTTGACTAGTGGTATACACTGATTAAAAAAAAAACATTAATGGCATTAATCAAAACACTTACTTTGTCATTGCTGCTGTTTTCGGGACGTCGTCGCTGAACTGTTTTGACAGCGATAAGCTGTAAAATGTTTTGGTCCTGCTCGATTTTCATTGACTTTGAGTAAATTAATGGAAAGTTTTTCATGAAATTCCCTGGGGTCAATGTGTTAGCATGACAGAAGCTTGATGCTGTGTGTGGGAACAAACAACAACCGGCATTTTTCCCTCGCCCGAGTGACTTACGTTTTTTCCCCACCACAGGAAACCACCACAGATTTATCAATGCCAACAAAGTATTATTTTGTTTTTGTTTGTTTGTTGATCACAAAGTAAAAAGTAGATGAGGAAAACTAGGATTCAGTGTGTATTCAAAGCGCCGACCTTATTTTTTACAATGCGTGGAATGGTGTGCTGTGATTGGTTAAGCGGATTTATTGCATTCTGCAGAGAAGGAGGACTGGCGTTTATAGTGTTTTGGGGAAAAGGGAGAAAAGATGACAGAATAACACAGCGTATATTGTATTTTCCGTAAAATTAAAAATGTACCTTTTAATACTGACCTGATACAATACTGATTTTGGTGCTAACTATTTTTTTAGATGGTGTTTATCACATTTTGGACCCAAACTTTTCATTTTCACAGAATTTTCTTAACATTATATAGGATGATTTTATGTAAATCACAAAAATTGACTTTAGCTGGGTTTTCACAGACTCTTTCATATTTTTGTGCAAATTATTCTAATGTTTGTTTTTCTTTAGCATGCTTTAGAGTAAATATTACATTATTTTTACTATATTTCCACAAAACACCTTTACACAACTAAATACAAAGATGGGCAGTATTGGAGCTCTTCGTCATCCGCTGAAAAACATTTGTGTTGCCTCTGTTTCACAGCTGCCATGTTAAGCCGGGCAAACGATTTGTGTTATGCCAAGTGCAATATTTCCCCGGTTAAGTGTCTTTTTTTTCTGCCATGAGATGGACTCATCTTGCAGCCAGCGCTTGACTGGTCCCACTAAGAAGGTTTTTACAGCGTGCTAGACATCCTGTGGCTGGCCGCCCAATCATGGTCAGCCCTGGACGTCACATGGCGGGTCATTATCACCTCATAAATCGCAGCAGATCTCCATAAACTTCTCTTTCATTCGCCTTAACCGTGCTAACATCAGTGTGGATGGTCATTAAAAAGAAAGGGAATGAAAAGGAGGAATGGGGAGAGTGGGAAGAAAATACAAAGTTACTGTAAAAAAGCAGCTGTATCATCTGATCTAAGTACGCACAACTTTTTTTTCAGAAATACCAGGAAACGAATGATAAGTGTTTTGTAGTGTTTTCCCTCAAAAATGCTAGACCTATCGTTCCTTAAGATATTTATGACATTATGTATATCATGCTAGTCTAAATTCCCACACCATCAGCTCCTCTCCCACGCTCACACTCTTTGGGATTTACAAGGAAGTATTGATCTTCAGGGCCAGTCTTGTCCTGTTTGTCAATAACACGTAGTATATTAATATTGACTGACTATGTCACCTGCTACCATTGTTGATTGACTATTTTTTAGTTTCATTAATGAAGTGATGGCTGTTATGTAAAAAATTGGGAACTGCTTTAATTACACTGCGCTTCATGAGATGTTTTAAATAAATATTTGTTTGTGAGATGAATATGCTGTAACTTCTGAAGTACAAAATTATTTGAATGGCTTTTGTAAATATTGGCATTTTTAATTCTTCATTTTGTGCTATAATGTAAAATTCCCAAATTTCCTTTTTAGTGTTCGTATTTTAAATTAGATTATAAAATGTTTATTTTTGCACACACCTGTGAATGGCTAATGAAAGGCTGGACATTTTTAATGAATGCCAGTACAGATCATTATTAAATAAATAAATAAAACACTTCCTATTACATACTGATATAGTCATTGTCTTGCGTCTTCTGTTTCAGTTCTTGCACTTCTGTTTCAGTTCCATCCTTTTGTGTTTTTTTATTTGCAGTGTTTGATGTCCAATAAAAGTATCTGTGATGAAGCCATTACAGGATTTATACTGCAGCGAGCAAATTTATTACAAATTGTTTATGTTGTATAAAGACAGATTTATCAACATGTGTATGCATATGAGAAAGAAAGATAGCAGGAAAGACTTACAAGGCTCAGTGAATGCCTGTTTATTACAGACATTGTCCAGGATTTTTTCTGAGTGTTTTAACTGCAGTGGATGGTCAAGGCAGAGCGGTGTGGATGTACAGGGTGTAAATCAGGTCAGACAAGGTTAAGCCAGGCCACATTACTTTGCTGTCTTTAGCTGAGGTCTTTCAGATTGTCTTATACACAAACACACACACACACAGAAACAGATTCACATGCAGCTCACATCCAGCAGACAAACAAAATCTGCACAAACTAAATTTGAAGGCACATGAATATGCAAACACACAAACTCTGAAAATACACATTAAACATTAATGTCAACATAAGTGCTGTTTGTAATCCATTTTAATTCCGTAATGGAGTGAAACAGGATGTTCTATACGGAAAAAAAATAGGGAGTATGCATCAAATGTATACAACAGTTGTTGCATGAGAGGGGTTGGAAATTATTGATGACATTATCAGACAAGCTTGTGATTTCAGAATAAAAAATATGATCAGTTTAGATTTTATGTCAATACCTACAGGACTAGATTGCATTGGCAATGCATGCAAGTTTCTATTGCTTACTTCTGTGTACATGTGCATGTTTATGACCTGCATTTCTGAATCCGGTGCACCAGCGAGCACAGATGGATACATAGAGAAGTGCACTAAATGAACTTAAATGGGGGATAGTAATTTAGTGCAACAGACAAACATCATGAAAATTAAGCTTGTTTCACATCAGTGCTGTTCAAAGATCTGCTTAGATTCACCATTAAGCATTCATACAGACTGTACTGCACACACACACACACACACACACACTTGTGCAAACAAAGCTCTCCGCTCTACTGATATAATGTGTGCTGTAAGTCTTCTTTATGTGACGCTTGGTTATTGTCCGTGTACAGAAACTACACGGCTTCTATTTAATTGCTTCAGCTTGTACGTAATTGTTTTAGTTTCATAATGTATTTAAATCCAGAAATGATTTCTCTTTACTTTGTGTACTGAATGTAATTTTGACATACAGGTAAAAGTTTCACATGCACAGATATTTAAACTTACTCGGTTTGATTTGTTTCCAATGTCTTTCCACAGCCAATCGGAGCGTTGAATCCAAAGCGTGCGGCATTCTACGCTGAGCGCTATGAATCATGGGATGAGGAAACTCCGCCCTGCCACTATTCATCTCACTATTCCACCGCCGCCTCAACTCTTCATTGGCTTGTCAGAATCGTAAGTGTTTTGATTGGATGGATGCAAGGAATATGATGCCCTTAACATCTGGAAAGTAGTTAACTCAGCAGCTGTGATGGCAGCAGGCCGTTTCTGGATCATATTATGCCTGTAGTGAAATGTTGCGTTTTATTGTGCTGGTTAGTATTTTTGTATAAGGAAGTATAATTCCCTCACATATAATCTTTTAACTACACAGCAAAATCACTCGTGTTAAATGCACACTGCTGGTGTATATATGGGTGGTGGTACTCATATAAACATCAGCAATGCACATTTAACACTTATAAATATAATTTTTGTATGGTTAAATCTTGGGAATTATGCTGTCAAAAGTCTAGTTATTTTAATAGGCTCTATCATACAACTTTTCAGTACACGGTATACCAAGCCCTTTGTCAATCAAAGCTCAGGTTAGCACATCCTTTCACCGCAGAAACATCTCAATTTACGAGCCTCATGTTCCACTACAGAGGACCAGTGAGAGGATTTCACAGGCTGGTAAACAGGCATATGTGAGAGGCAAGTCAAAAAGCTCTGTGTAATGATTTACGGTTTGGCACGTGACAACTTTATGTGTCTCAGACAGCACGCAGAGCCCTGGGAAACATGTCCATCATTGTCTCCTGCTAACGTCCTCACTTATCCTGAGTGTCTAATACAGTGCTGATTTGAGACCAGTGGTGCACATCAGCCTAAAACATTTTTTATGGATAGTTTTGGGAATGAGTGTCCAGATTATTGGAATTTCTTTATTTCACATTGGTTACATGTTGTGTTTTTGACGTTTGTGACATAATGCATTTTCTTAATTTTTACCAGAACCCAAATCAGCCACAGATTTTGAAATCCGCTTTTTTAACTCTTTCCCCGCCATTGACGAGTTAACTCGTCAATTAAGAGAAAATGCATCACTGCCGATGACGA
The DNA here is from genome assembly GCF_030506205.2 of Paramisgurnus dabryanus. Classification (NCBI taxonomy): domain Eukaryota; kingdom Metazoa; phylum Chordata; class Actinopteri; order Cypriniformes; family Cobitidae; genus Paramisgurnus; species Paramisgurnus dabryanus. Next base: position 17,815,578 of record NC_133344.1, read on the forward strand.
ATATTCCTGGCATTCCGTAATAACGGTATTATCCAGCAGGTGGTGCTTTTCTGCAACTTATAAAACCCGGAAGTGTCACCCTATAGGCAAACAGCTGGATGTCCGTGTATGTTTTGAGGATCGCTCTGAATTTGATCTCTAACAAAAGTCATTCACAAAAATTGAATTATCTCAGCTTTTTGCTCAAAATTCAGGGGATCCTTTGCCACTATTTAATTTAACCCTCTGGGGTCTAAGGGGTTTTTAGGGCCCTGGGGAAGTTTTGACCTACACAGACATTTGTGCTTTTTTCAGTTGCTTAAAAACATATTAATGGCAAAAGTCTCATAACACTGTGTTCATCACAAACTGGGCTACAATATCATATAATCAACATGTATGTACATGTTTGTATTTTTGAGAGAAAAATGTTTATGCGTGGTTTTTGAAAAAGCAAAATTTTTAAGTCACTGATATAACTCCACAAAACTCATTCTAAACATGTTTTCCCAAGACTTTCCAAACTGGATCTAGTAGTCTAGAGTTTTTTCTTCAAAATGATGTGAAAATCATATGGCCTACTCAATCACATAAAGCAAGATATTGATTTACAATTTCTAAGACACTTTTGCTTGAGAGAGGCTGTATGCGTGGAGGCGGGAAAGCTCCTGAATAATCAGTGATTGACAGCTGAGAGACAAAAGAATTGAATAATGAGCCTTGTGGGGATGTTCAACAGGAATGTAACTACCTCTGTAGTAAAACCATGATAAGGTTTACTTTTCAATATAATATATATATATATATATATATATATATATATATATATATATATATATATATATATATATATATATATATATATATATATTTCTATTGAAATATTTTCTATTCATTTCACAAGTATAAGTTACCTTTTAAAATCCATGGTAGCCTAATCCTGGTAAAGATACTGTTTGGCCATCGTAAAATGAACACACTTCAACCCAGGGTTAGTGCTTGGTTGGCCAGCGAGAGGTTTACTTTTGTGCAGTAAAAAGCTCAAAAGAACAACTGCCTATCGTTGTCTGGACTCCTATTTGTGTTTTTGTAATCATTATAGTAGAAACACAACCAGGGACACGCGTGATAAACTTATCAATGTTTGTTTACAGCCGCCGCCATTACCTCACGTGTTGATCATGAAAGCAGTGAATGTGTGCACATGCGAGTGATCCTGTGTTTAATAAACTTGCTGTGCGGCGATATGCGCTTAGACGCAACTAAATAAGGATTGTACTGTTTGCAATCGCGTATTTTATAAGAATTTTATAAGAATACCAAAAAGCGCGTCGAGTTTCCTGACTCGCGTGTTTGTGTATGTGCGTTCCCGTCGCCTCGGCTGTTTGACGGAAGACAAAGAAAACACTCGCGTCTGGAGATACTGACACACATCCGCAAGTAAATAAGGATTTATATGTCGGACATCGATCCCGTCACACTGACGAAGCACACACACTCGCGTCTGTCTGGAGATTTAGGCGCGAGTAAACAAGTATGTGATGTGTGTAATCGCATCTTTTATAATGATACCACAAAGCGCTTCAAATATGAGGCATTGTGTGTTTGTGTGTGCGTTTGGACGTCGATCGAGTCACACTCGCGTCTGGAGATAACTTTAGTTACAGTCACGAGTAAACAAGTAGATGTCATGTTTCCAGCACTCGGATTAAAACTCAACACAGCAGTGAATGACTGCAGAGACGGAATGTCCATTGACTGTGGGGTTGACTAATGAATATGGATGATCTCTGCTCTTTTCTTCAATGGAGCGGGGCGTGGCTCATTATAGATAATGAAGCAACAGAAGAAAGACGGTACATCTCTCTCTTCTAATACAGTTAACAACGAATTACAATATTTGTTTTCGATTTCACTTACATCTTCCAAAAGCAGACATTCCAAGCATTATGTAGACATTTATCTTTTGTTTATATGACAAATATTCGTTAAGTTAGAGTTAATTTTTCTGACGTGTTTCTGAAAGGACTTCACTGAGGGAGAGAGAACAAAACGCGCATCATGTTTATTTTCTTAATTTTGCGAAAAGCACAACATGGTGTTTTTATTGGGAGTGGACAGAAAAAAACTACACAATTTAACGTTTTAAATGATGTATAAATCATATCTGTATGTCAAAAATCAGCAGAGTTATCTAAGTCTCTTTGGGGAGTGATCGAAAAATAAAGAGTTTGCGGCGCCCGCGCCGCAGCCGACCCCAGAGTGTTAATGCATTGGTGCAAGTTAAAAATTCTTAATAATTGATTTATTGAAAGATTTAAAGTTGCAAACGTTTTTTATGATAATGTTGATAGTTACATCAAGTTAATATTGTGTGTAACTTCAAATTAATTATCTGTGTTAGTTTGTTTAAAACATTATTTAAGTTGTAGTAACTCAATGCATTTAGCATGAGAAGACTTTTAATTATTATTGTTCTGTACTTTTGGTATTTAACTCTTTCCCCGCCAGCATTTTTCATTATTTTCACAAAAGTTTAATGCCTTACAGAAAATTCTCCTTTTAAAATATATAAAAATACAATATATTAAATAAAAAAACAGACCATCTGCTTTCAAACAAAAAAAATCTGTGTTCTGTTTTTATCACCTCTCAAATATGTGTAGGTTTCATCAAAAACACCAAATTTTGAGCAAAAAGCTGAGATAATTCCATTTTTGTAAAGAACTTTTGATAGAGATCAGATGCAGAGCGATCTTTTAAACATACATGGACATACAGCTGTTTGCCCTTGGGCAATACTTCCGGGTTTTATAAGTTGCGGATGGTGGATAATAGCGGCATTGCAGATTGACGAGATAACTTGTCAATGGCAGGGAAAGAGTTAAAAGATTTTCTGTTATGTTGTTGATTTTTAAAAGGTTACCATTGTGCTGAAGAATAGAGCATTTGCTCAAGTTGAGAACAGACTCACCGAGCATTATTTTGCTGTTTTAATCAGATGGCATTTTAATAAAAATGCTAAACCGGGATGTCTTCTGCAACCTGAGAAGTGTTTTTAAATAAAAAAGTTCAAATCATTTTAGTAGTTTTGTGTAAATCAGTGTCCACGATTGAAACAAATTTAAAATACAAAAAATAAAACAAGTTAAAACAACTTAATTTTTATGAGTATTCAACACAATTTTTTAAGTTCTTTCAACTTATTACAGTGTGTTGGCCACAATTAATTTCAGAAGTAGTTGTCTTAACTCAAAAGAATTGATCCAAACTGTTGCGTTTATTTTTTGAGTCCAAGCTATATTTTTTAGAGTGTGTTTTTGAAGAAACCTTCCCATATTTGAGAGAGGATAAAAAGATAACTAATTAAACTTTTTTTGGTGTTTGAAAGTACACTGCAAAAAATTACTTTCTTACTTAGGATTTTTGTCTTATTTTCAGTAAAAATATCTAAAAATTCTTAAATGAATGTATATTTTCTTGATAGGCAAAATGACCGAGGAAAATAAGTTTAGATTTACACAAAAATATAAACTTAAAAGGGTGGTTTCCCAGACAGGGATTAGCTTAAACCAGGACTAGGCCTTAGTTTAATTAGGAAATATAACTAGTTTTTACAAACATGCCTTACTAAAAACATTACCTGTTTGCATTTTGGTGCAAAACAAAGGGCACTGATGTATTTTAAGATACGTCAGTGCAAGTAGTTTTCAGCTTGGACAGCTCTTACATTTATTTTAGTCTAGGACTAGTCTAATCCCTGTCCGGGAAACCGCCCATAATTAAATTAGTGCTTAAAACAGGCAAAAAAAATCTGCCAATGGAATAAGATTTTTTTTTGCTGTTTTAAGCACTAATTTACTTAAAGTTTAAATTTTTTGTTTAAAAACTAGACTTATTTTACTAGGTCATTTTGCTCATCAAGAAAATACATCTTAATTTAAGAATTTTTAGATATTTTTAGACAAAAATACTAAGTAAGAACATAATTTTTTTGCAGTGCAGAGGATCTGTTCTTTCATTTGATATATGGTATGTTTATATATTTATAGAAGAACATTTTCTGGAAGGCATTAAACTTTATATAAAATGGCTGGCAACTTTTTTTTAAATGCTGGCGGGAAAAGAGTTAATAAAAAGAAAATTAATGGATTAGCTTCCCCCAAAATCTCTTTTTGTGTTTTGAGAAATTACATAAGGTAAGTATATGTGTGACCCTGCCTGTGAAGATGTCAAATTGCCCTTCTCTCAATTCAATTCAATTCAATTTTATTTATATAGCGCTTTTCACAATTGTTAATTGCGTGTGTATAGATCAACGTGTGTATAGTTTTTGGACTGTGGAAGGAAACCATATACTGTAGTACCCCAAGTTAACCCAATCTGACACAGGGAGAACATAAACTCCACACAGAAAGACCTCCTGACCCAGCCAAGGCTTAAACCAGAGACCTTCTTGCTGTGGCAACAGTGCTGTGTCTGGGGTGGCCGCCACTATGCTGCCCCAAACATCTATATAGTGTATTTTTCATCTATCCATTTAAATTTTTATCGCATAATAAAAACATTGCACTTGGTTCTTCCCATGCGGCCTATTTCGTTGATAATGATGATTTTGAAGAGTCCCCTGGCAGCTCTCACACCAGACTTGACTGAGGCTGCACATACCATCATCTTTTCCCCGGGCTTATCCAGCATCTCCATGTCATCTCCTCATACTGCCAACCCAGACTGATGACCCTGAATCTGCCAATTAGAGCCAGAGCTGAGCTCCTCAGCCAACAGGCCATATAATTAACTTCGCCACGGGCACTGTTACAGAAAATGAGCGAAGAAAAAACCCTTCCACAAACTCTGCATAATCTGACAGACGATTCGCTGCATTGAGATGTTTGTGCAAACTGAACGTTTCCCAGAGCAGTGCAGACTGAGCACCCCATCAAGAGATTGAATCCAATTACCATAGAAATAAATCTAGATCAATTTACTGGATTTTGTCCGACTGATGTTTTTGGTGATGTATAGCATTAGCACTTTGCGAAAGCGGCACAAATTTGTCTCAACAAGTGGCTAATTAGCAGTCAGAATAAACAACCGAGTCGAGTCGTGAAATCTCTACAACTGTTTTCAGACTTTTGGAAAGATGTTTTGAAGAGTATATGGGTGAACAAAAGTTTTAGAAAAAATGTGACAATGTTGTTTTGTGTCTGCTCAATTGCAGGAGCCTTTCACCACGTTTTTCCTTAATGCCAACGGCAACAAGTTCGATCACCCAAACCGCACTTTCTCCGGTATTGCCCGTTCATGGCGACACTGCCAACGCGACACTGCAGACGTGAAGGTAAGGATGTGTCATCTAGTGCATTTCTAGTGCACATTCTAATGCAAGTTTATGTCATTGCAAACTAGTCATAAGGTGTTAAATGCATGAAGTAATGTCGACATTACAGTCTACAACTGCAAAGAATTAAACCAACAGTTACTGAAAGAGTTTGTTTTTCTCTATAACACAGTCAATCAAATGAAACTGGTATCATCCAGTTCGCAAAAAGAAACATGTGGTGTTAACTTTAAATCAAGATTGTACTGTTTGTTTCACACTAGCACAACGTAAATGTGTTTTATGTTTTTAAACGTGGGATTTTGTGAAATCAACATTTTTCTCTGAAACATTTAAAATGAAATATTGTTTAACGTGTGCATTTTTCAAAGTAGCGTCACTTCATCACTATAATGGTTGTTCCCGGTTGCCTGTGAGCCCCTCTCTGCAGCACAGCACGCACACTTGCGCTGACCTAAAAGTGTCATACTTCTCTTGCACACTTCATGACGGGTTAGCTTCGCCCTGGGCAATTAATAAAGCATTAATGACAAAAGCTATTTAAAATGAAGTCTTTTATGTAAAGGCAGGGCTTTTTACTACCCCAGGCTGGGGAACAGCATTCAGCAACACGAGGTGCAGGCGATATGCACAGCAAGTGAACGGCCGTGCAAAGAAACACTAGGTATGTTAGCAAATAAAGCCTTTCTGAAGCACTCCAGTGTCTATGTGGATCATGTTAAACAACATAAATCTGTTCGGACAAAAATATAAGAATTTTTTAGTCTTTGCTTGTTGGAGTACCGGTTGTTTTTTATTATGTATGAGCAGCATGAATTTTGTGACTAAATATCTTATTTGTATTATTTCTTAAACAGGCAAATCTAATTTAATATTTTATGTTTAAACCCAAATTTTTGTCGGACTCTGAAAAAGACATTTTAATACCACATTAAACTTTTTAGCATCCATGCAAAACAAAATGGCAAACCGTGCTTTTTTTGAAAAACCTTTAATATTGTTTAAAAAAAATGCCAAAAGTAATGATTCTGTTTTTGTTTGCCATTTTGTATTTGCATGGGCGCTAAACAGTTCAATGTGGTATTAAAACCACAAGTATGACAAAAAGTGGGGTTTTACCCCAAAATGCTGCATTATATTTTGGTGTGTTCATGTCTTTATTGTGCTCATTGTTTGCAGGAGTTTGCCATGTAGCACTTCAATTATCTTTATTACCCATAATTCTCTGCTCCTGAAATGTTGTTAGATTATGTTTGAGCTTATGTTTGTCCAGTAAAGGTCAATTTTGCACTACTACTGTACATTAATCATTTTCTAATGCTTTTCTAATACTAGGGGTGCACCGATATATTGGCCGATGATGCTTGCTATGCTTCTCAATGAATTACGGTGAAATGCCACTACATTCAAAAGCCAGAGGGCGCTCTCGTGCAGAAACTCAATATGTGCTGCAGAAGAAGAACCAAATACACAGCTATGACCATAGATATGTATAATAAAGGCTGGATGTCTTACGGTGGAGTCTCTAACGTTATCACCGGCGGCCATCTTGTCTCAGTCAGCTCGCTAACTCGTAGCATTGTGTTTTAATGGTGCATGCACTTCTAGTTAACCATAACTTGCTCAATTTTCTAACGATTTTCAAACGGTTTGGTTTCTTAGAAACGTTATTAACGTGGCTATAATTCTGGATGCTTGAACATGTTTCTTGAACATTATTCATAAGTATACAGTGTCATAGGTACATCTCTGACATTTATAACAAACACAATGCTAATGAGTGCGCGAGCTGACTGAGACAAGATGGCTGCCAAGTGCAGATGTCGACCTCCATTGGCCAGCAGCGCAGGCGAGACATCTAGCCTTTATTATACATATCTATGGCAATGACATGCAGCTCCATGTTGCTGTTCTTCAAAGCTTTTCAGGTATTTTCATAATAATAAAGAATATGTATAATGATTAGGTTTGAGGAGTGTTGCTTTTTGAAATGCATGTTATAAACGACTCAAACTAACAGTTTAACAGACTTACTGATCAAAAGCCGTAGTACATGAAATAGCTGTGAATAATATCAGCTGTGCGATTCAGAATAGTTATCAGCATTTATCGGTGCATCCCTAATCAGTATTATGCTATATTCCACTATTTCCCCTTTTTAAGTACAGCTGAATTATTACACGGCTAGTTCCAGTCCTTGATTTTGATTGGTCAATAGCTGCTTTATTTACGATAAATGCATTTACCTGTAATGGTGCATTCACACCAGCTGTGTTTTTTTTTTTTTTGTTTACTCGCTTCATTCGCGTGTGAAAGCTGTGCGTGAAATTCTAGTCATTCGGGACATTCATGCGGAAATTCGTGTCATGGGAGGGGCTTCTGCGACTCCGCTGAAACTCCGCTCGCTTCCTGTAATCATATCACTACTACAGCAAGGCCCTGATTGGTTAACGTGACGTGGAAATCCGCCAAAGTTCAAAATTTTCATCTCACACTTTTCCCGCGGCAACGCTCAATTCACGCGGAACGCGCCATTCACACTGCGCATTCCGCGTTTACCTACATAACTGTGGGTTCACACAATCTGCGCTTGAGGCGTCAAATTCGCGTCTACCACATCTAGTTTGCCACTTGAACATTTTGAGTTTACTCGCTTTATTCACGCATGAAATCCGCACGTGAAATTCTAGTCATCGAGACATTCACACGGAAATTCACATCATGGGAGGGGCTTCTGCAACTCCGCTTAAACCACGCTCGCTTCCTGTAATCATATCACTACTACAGCAAGGCCCTGATTGGTTAACGTGATGCGGAAATTTAAAAAAGTTCAAAATTTTCTACTCGCGCATTTCCCGTAGCAACGCTCAATTCACGCGGAATGCGCAGTGCGAATGGCGTGTTCCACGTGTACCTGCATAACTGTGGGTTCACACCATCCGCCTTTGAGGCATCAAATTCGCGTCTACCACATTTAGTTTGCCACTTGAACATTTTGAGTTTACTCGCTTTATTCACGCATGAAATCCGCACGTGAAATTCTAGTCATCGAGACATTCACACGGAAATTCACATCATGGGAGGGGCTTCTGCAACTCCGCTTAAACCCCGCTCGCTTCCTGTAATCATATCACTACTACAGCAAGGCCCTGATTGGTTAACGTGATGCGGAAATTTAAAAAAGTTCAAAATTTTCTACTCGCGCATTTTCCGTGGCAACGCTCAATTCACGCGGAATGCGCAGTGCGAATGGCGTGTTCCACGTGTACCTGCATAACTGTGGGTTCACACCATCCGCCTTTGAGGCATCAAATTCGCGTCTACCACATTTAGTTTGCCACTTGAACATTTTGAGTTTACTCGCTTTATTCACGCATGAAATCCGCACGTGAAATTCTAGTCATCGAGACATTCACACGGAAATTCACATCATGGGAGGGGCTTCTGCAACTCCGCTTAAACCCCGCTCGCTTCCTGTAATCATATCACTACTACAGCAAGGCCCTGATTGGTTAACGTGATGCGGAAATTTAAAAAAGTTCAAAATTTTCTACTCGCGCATTTTCCGTGGCAACGCTCAATTCACGCGGAATGCGCAGTGCGAATGGCGTGTTCCACGTGTACCTGCATAACTGTGGGTTCACACCATCCGCCTTTGAGGCATCAAATTCGCGTCTACCACATTTAGTTTGCCACTTGAACATTTTGAGTTTACTCGCTTTATTCACGCATGAAATCCGCACGTGAAATTCTAGTCATCGAGACATTCACACGGAAATTCACATCATGGGAGGGGCTTCTGCAACTCCGCTTAAACCCCGCTCGCTTCCTGTAATCATATCACTACTACAGCAAGGCCCTGATTGGTTAACGTGATGCGGAAATTTAAAAAAGTTCAAAATTTTCTACTCGCGCATTTCCCGTGGCAACGCTCAATTCACGCGGAATGCGCAGCGCGAATGGCGTGTTCCACGTGTACCTGCATAACTGTGGGTTCACACCATCCGCGTTTGAGGCATCAAATTCGCCTCTACCACATTTAGTTTGCCACTTGAACATTTTGAGTTTACTCGCTTCATTCACGAGTGAAAGCCGCCCGTGAAATTGTAGTCATTGAGACATTCATGCAGAAATTCGTGTCATGGGAGGGGCTTCTGCGACTCTGCTCGTGTCCTGTAGTCACGTCACAACTAGAGCAAGCTCCTGATTGGTAAACATAGCACGTTTTTCCCCCAAAGTTCAAATTTTTCATCTCGCTCGTTTCCCACGGCAACGCTCAATTCGCACCATTCGCGCAAGCTAGATGTGCAAATGAGGCGGAATCGCTTCTACCGCACCGTGTTTAACATAGAAAAGTCGGGCAGGGACTACTATTTTGTCGGGAGTAAGGCTTTTTTTCATGAAAATTGCGTTGATATTGTGGTAACCATTTTATAAATAACATACTGAAGACTACTGTGTTTTAAATAAGTTACGGATGAAGGCTTTGCAACAAGCACTCTGCTTCAAATTGTACTTAACAAAGCCCTTTAGCCTCACTACTCCACGAAACAGCACAGCCACTCCTTACCTTATTGCTTACATATTTCCCCCATATTTGTTGTAATTGTTTAAAAAAAAATTTGATTCTGTATTTACAGTAAAGCTGTTTTGCTGCAATGTGAAATTGCGAAAGCGCTATAGAAATAAATAGGAAATGTTTTATTACATTTAAAAATATTCAGTAATAAATATTATTTTTTTTAAGATCGTGAGAATCATACATTCAGTCATATCTGTCCCAACTTTGGACTGGCGCTATAAATCTATTATGTACAGGTCTAGAGACTAGCATCCCATACAAATGTACAGAACATTATTGTAATAATTTGCTAAGTATCAAAATGTCCAACCACTGTCAAATACTTCAACAAATGCAAGTCCCCAGCCTGCTGAGAGCAAAAGAGTAGCTTTCCCTCAAATCCTCAGCAGTTTCTCAATAATCTGTTAGCGTAGCTCCGTCTGAAGGAGCAGGATGAGCAGTCTGCCCCGTGACAGCTCTCCAGGAGGGTGTCATTAGGGTGAACAGTGTAAAGTGGGAGACTTGAGTGTGATTGACTTGTCAGCCCATTATGAGGCTGCGGAGGAATTATTGGTCTGTGAGTGAAGACGTGCATCACGACACCAGCTTAAGACTGAACAACTGCCTGCAAAGTTTATAAAGCCAGAGTCTTGGAAAAGGATGGAGCTTGGTCCAGCTTATTTGTTGCTTTTGAGGTTAAGTTTAAACTTGCCTTGCTGACTGGATTGTGGCTTTGACGCTAAATGTTATCTTCGTTTATGTGGGCTGCCAAAAACGCAGAAGAAAGATATTTGAGACATTTTGACTGAAACAGTGTATTTTCAACTGCTGGCCTATGACCAGTAGGAGCTTAAACAAGCAACTTTTATTGTAGACTTGTTTGCCTCATGACCCTACATGCGACTGCTCTCTTTTATGGTGGTTTGAATAACTATGCCTACACCACTGGGGTGTAGTAAAACGATTTATATTTCAAAGTTAAATTTAAAACAAACTTGATCTGTGTTATTTTTAAAGGAAAACAACCTGTCATGTTAAATATTTGTGTGCAGAATGAGGTCTTAAATGGTTTTATTAAAAGACAAGCACTTTTGAGTGACACTAAACAGAGAAGAGGTCACATTCCTCGTGTGCACACGCCCCAATGTACAGAGGCGTCTCTCACAGGGAATTATGGGTAATTTGCAGTGATATGGCGGTGAGAACACAGAAACATTAGGAATGTGGCACCCTCGGTAGATAAGAGACTGTCATGGTCAGGGAAATGAGTAATGCTTATAGTGCATTTTCAGCAGTAAAATAAAAGCAATGGCTGTCCACTAAAAGTCTAAAGCTTTCATTTGTTTCTTTTAAAGTTTGTGGTGAGTATTTCCATCTTCTAACCGGAGGCACAAAAAGCCAAACCTGCCCCATACCTCAACAAATACAACAGATCCGTCCTTCAGCTCACTTTAAACTGACGTAACCACAAGTTTCCTGTCATCTCTCGTGTTTATTTGGTATTTTTACCCTCCCCCATCTTCGTGCGTTCGCCACATTCCCACAGTCTGGGAAAATCAGTGTTAAATGTTCTCTGATGGTCCTTTATCAGTCTCCTGGGCTTGCTTTCAAAGCTTGTCTGAAACGGGGCCAACATTTTATTTCATTGGCCTGTAAAACATGCAGCGTAAAATGCATTTGTATTTCTGTCTGCAATAAATCAATTTAGGATTGCTGGATATTTAATTGACTGAAACTTGTTTCTCTGTCCGTCTGTCTTAGGAGTTAATTCCTGAGTTCTTCTATCTACCAGAGATGTTTGTGAACAGTAATGGCTACTGTATGGGTGACAGGGATGATGGTGTTCCTGTCTGTGGTGTCGAACTACCAGCATGGGCAAAGAAACCAGAGGACTTTGTCAGAATTAACAGAATGGTAAGTCAACTTAAGAACGGAGTATGGTCTGTTTTTTTTACGTGAACATATGCACACAGTTGAATGCATATAGTTTGACTCATACGGGTGATTCTCACTAAATCCATGTGTCCAGCATCAGAATTTTTAAAAAGCCATTGAAGCCAAATTTCTTTTGCACGTATAAGATTAAGGTCTGAACTTATTATGACCATTTTTTTAGAGGAATTTAAAAAATATTTCCTATAGAATTATTTAAATTTTTTAGATTATCATATTCAAAAATGATCATTACCGCAACATGATATAACATTAAATGTATGCATTTACAAACTCATGTTTCAGTAATGAGAACTAAAAGTTGTCTAGGTACTATGACAAACAAAATGTCAACTTTTATCTGGAGAGAAAAAATAAGAACTGCTTACCTGGTAGCCATCTTGAGTGTCACAGTCAATTATGTCCCTTCCAACATTTTTTTTTAAACAATGATTGAAAATTGTTGCGGAGGATGAGAAAATTGGTCTTGAACACATTTATATTCCTTATTATTGTCTCTACATTTACCAATGATTACCAAAAACCACATGTTTCTTTCCTGTAAATGTTTATAGTATAATATGCACTGAAGCTTTTTATTTTTTAGTTTCTTTAATTATAAATATTTCCATGTCAAAGAACGCAAATCCAGTCATGGACACATTACGGTAATGAAAATGTTCCCCTTAAATGTGGAAAAAACAACAAAATTGGTGTAATTTGAAATCATGTGCAAAATAGTACATGAAGAGATGTTTGTAACTGTATGCTTATATTCCTTATTATTGTCTTTACGTTTACCAATCAGCACCAAATACACATGTTTCTTTACTGTAAATATAGTATAACATGCACTCAAGCTTTTTATTATTTTTATTATAAATATTTTATGTTTATTTTAAGTTCTCCCAAGCCAGTAAAAGTACAAGCTGCTCACCGGTGCAAAAACTTCAGGAAAAACTAGTGATGGCCGTTTTCGAAGCACTGCTTCGTGAGGCTTCGAAACATTTACAAATCTTTTGTTCCGATTCAGTGGTTCGGAGCTTGTTTCAAACTGGCCCAAGTCACGTGATTTTAGCAAACGAGGCTTCATTACGAAACGTTTCGAAAATCCGATGGTTCACCACTAGGGGGAGTTGATCACATGACCAGTGTCTAATATGTTTAGATGAACTCGGGTCAGTTTTATTATGAAAGTTCATAAAACATGTATCCTTCTGACTAATAACACTGCCATGTTGTCTACTTTTTGTTTATAGACAGATTTAATGACAAAAATATGCATAATTAAAAGGGTAGTTAGTTTTATACATTTGTTTGCCCTCAATAAAACACATAATACACTTTTAACTATGTCTTAATTAAGTTAAATCATTTTTTTAAACATATTTTAATAAAAATCTTGCTATTATTTTGTAAAAAAGGTGTAAAATGTTTGGACACATCTGCTTTTACACTATTTTGACCAGCAGGGGTCGCCAGCGTGTGTGGGTTTCGAACTGCTTCGAAAAACTGAATCAATTTTCGAAGCAATTGGTTCAATTGATTCAAAGTTTCGAAAAGCTTCGTTTCTCCCATCACTAGGAAAAACACTTCAATATCTAAATAAACAATAACCTTGGATCAGGTATAATAATTAAATCAGAGTATTCGGCAGATACTACTCTCACTACCACCCATCACAGACTAACCCTCCCAACTTCTTGTGTCAAAATTTATACACATGGGTACAACCATTGTCCAGGAAAAATTATCCTGGGGAAGTATTAAGGTCATGAACAGGTATTAAAGATCAGTATAAAAGTATTAAAAGATCAAGAAACCCATTTCCTTCCACCCACACATTTAAATAGCACAGCACAAACTGCATTTCAACAATAATTGTAGAAAGAAAACATCAATAACCTCATCAAAACAGTTCCACCCCTTACCCACCAGACTTGGTATCTCCCAATCCCATGATGCAACACAGCACAGGTATAAAAAGCACAACAAAAGTAGTGATGGGAAAAACGAAGCTTTTCGAAGCTTCGAATCAATTGAACCAATTGCTTCGAAAATTGATTCAGTTTTTCGAAGCAGTTCGAAACCCACACACGCTGGCGACCCCTGCTGGTCAAAACAGTGTAAAAGCAGATCTGTCCACACATTTTACACTTTTTATTACAAAATAATAGCAAGATTTTTATTAAAATATGTTAAAAAAATTATTTAACTTAATTAAGACATAGTTAAAAGTGTATAATGTGTTTTTAGTTTTATTTAAGGCAAACAAATGAATAAAACTAACTACCCTTTTAATTATGCACATTTTTGTCATTAAATATGTCTATAAACAAAAAGTAGACAACATGGCAGTGTTATTAGTCAGAAGGATAAATGTTTTATGAACTTTCATAATAAAACTGACCCGAGTTCACCTAAACTTATTAGACACTGGTCATGTGATCAACTCCCCCTAGTGGTGAACCATCGGATTTTCGAAACGTTTCGAAACAGTTGTGACGTAATGAAGCCTCGTTTGCTAAAATCACGTGACTTTGGCCAGTTTGAAACAAGCTCCGAACCACTGATTCGAAACAAAAGATTCGTAAATGTTTCGAAGCCTCATGAAGCAGTGCTTCGAAAACGACCATCACTAAACAAAAGTCCTTTCTGGTCTTTTACCCAAATCAAGATGGCTGCCACCACGTATCCTGATCCAGGTAATAGTGCATAGTTAGAGAAAAGGTTAATATAAATGTCCACTCAGGAGTCACCAAAGTCTAGTTGTAGGGTATGTTTGGGCAAATGTGTGCGTGTAGGTAAATAAAGAGTCTTTTTAAAACCAAGTATGTGTTCATACATTTCTAAAGGGTTAAACAGGGGAATACAGGGACCCTTATGTATTTGTAAAAAATGGACTATACTTTAGCCTTTACTACATGAACTATAACACTTTCTAACATATACAGCACATTGTTAGAAAAAAATTGTCATAAATTGTCCCTGGCTGTACTCTTTAGTACTAGGATATTTGGTAACAATATGTACCTTTGAGGTAGTAATTTGCACTCTTTGGTACCAAAATGTAGTTCTGAGGTTCTAATATGAACTCTTTAGGTGCAAATGTGCATTTTACCACCCCCAGTGACCGCTATGGAGCCTTTTTGACCATTTTAATCTGACAGTGTACCACATTTATGTCCATTCAGAATTTCTGTATGGTTCTGAGTAGTTCACCTGAATATTAAAATGTGAACTTGTCCTGAGACACACAAGAAACAATTAGATTTCATATTATCAATGTGCCTAATATAATCTAATGCAATTTGTGACTGTTTTACAAGGCAGTTATTTCTCATAAAATTTCATTTGGGTTTTAGAATTGGAGCTTCATTGTTACTTTTCCAAAAAAAAAATTTTAGTTTGATTCACATCATATGAATTTATAAACATTTTCAATGAGATCATGCTGATGTGCTGCCATATTTAAACCATGATATCTATGTTTACAGTAACACATGACTGCTATTGATCGCTAAACAATGCTTTTAACCTTTTGCAATGCTAACACAATGCTCTACTGCTAATCTACAGGAACAGTCATATATTCATACATTCATACATTTTAAATGACTTAAGATTGAGTAAATAATATTTTTTTCATATTTTGCTGAAATATTCTTTTAATCATATTTTGTGCCAACATGATGTACCGTACCAGATGATGTTTTAAACCATTTTTGCAGTCTCAATTTCTTCCGGTCCAGTGGGATAAAGGTGCTTTATCCACTTCCATCCTGTTTCACTGAGATCACCCTCATTCACTTATTTGATAAAGAATCCGTGTCCTCTGCAGGCTTTTGTTTGCTGCTTTTTCATAGTGAAGGTTGTAATATAGAGCCAGGCTCGATACTAATGTAATCTACCTCTGACCTTAATGATGTCACCCTGCCTGGCCCATGCAATGTCCCTTATAATGTTACCCTAATGCTGGCTTCATCAATCATGATTTGGCTCTCAGCAGACAGAACCTTACGAATATGTGTGCATGTCCATCGGTCCCTGTAGACTAGTTTGGGATAGAAATCTTGTACTGCATCTTATAATGGTCCTGCGTTGCACATGTATCTATAAAACACAGTGACCCACAGGGGGAGATATGGGAATTGTATATGCTTCAGGGTGTGTAAATTGAGAATGGTTGTGGACTGAAGAGTCACAGTTCTGCCCTATTGAAGTATTAGGTTGTGTTGTGGGCCGGGATGTCTGATGAGATTGTGTGTGTGTGCTTCAGGAAACACAATTGACCTTTTCAGTTGCAGTGACAGTGGTGTGTTGTGTGTGTCTTGTGCACGTGACCTTTCCTCCAGCGCCTCTCATTTTTTTTCTGGTTTAACACATTCAGCTATTCTTACAAACACAAACATCCAAACATTAAACACTCTTAACAATATGGGTGCTACACGATGCCATTGAAGAACCATTTTTGGATGTATGGTTCCATAAAGAACCTTTAACATCCAATAAACCTTTCACAAACACTTCCTTTACAATCTACAGAAAGGGCTCTTTATGTAAAAAACAAATGTTTGCTTGGAGAACCAAAAATAGTTCTTCTGTAACTAAACTTTCTAGCACATTTCTTTTAATTAAATAGCAAAAGATCGTACAAGTCTTATGGCTTATGTTTAGCTGCCTTTTAAAGGGGTCATATTGAGACTTTTTTTTAAAGCAACACCAAAGACTTTTGGCTCTTTGCTCCCCCTACAGGTTAGAAGCGTAATTGTCCATTACCCACTGTCATAAATACTGAGGCATAGCTGGCTCTGATTGGATTGTAGGTCTGCCGTAAAGCAAGTTTTTGTAGTATTCACTCGGACTACAGGACCACTACCCGACGTTTGGAAACTTCTTTAGTGCGGTTTTGGCCGATAGAGGGCTGCAAAGCGAATGTGAAAGTGCTGTTTACCCTGTTTAGAGTGGATGAACGACTGAAACTGTTTTGGAAGCGTTATTTTAAGGTAAAAAAAACTCTTTGGTGTTGCTTTAAAGGGACATTCCACTTTTTTGAAAATATGCTCATTTTCCAGCTCCCCTAGACTTAAACATTTGATTCTTACAATTTTGAAATCCATTCAGCTGATCTCCGGGTCTGGCGCTAGCACTTTTAGCATAGTTAGCACAATCCATTGAATCTAATTAGACCATTAGCATTGCGCTAAAAAATTACCAAAGAGTTTCAATATTTTTCCTATTTAAAACTTGACTTCTGTTTATTAATTTTTTTTAACTTTACATTTTCGGTCAGTCTTCCTACACAATGTAACTACAGAAGAGTTAACGTTTAAATAGAAAAAATATCGCAACAATTTGGTTATTTTTTTGCGCAATGCTAATGGTCTAATCCGATTCAATGGATTGTGCTAAGCTATGCTAAAAGTGCTAGCGCCAGACCCGGAGATCAGCTGAATGGATTCCAAAACGGTAAAAATTAAATGTTTAACTCTAGGGGAGCTGGAAAATGGGCATATTTTCAAAAAAGTGGAGTGTCCCTCTAAGATGTAAAATAAGTATTTGGTGTCCCCAAAGTGCGTATGTGAAGTTTTAGCTCAAAATACTCCACAGATAATTTATTATAGAATGTTAAAATTGCCACTTTGTAGGCCGCCTGACCAAAAGTGTGCCGTTTTGGGTGTGTCCTTTAAAATGCAAATGAGTTGATGAAATTCAAACACTGATCGCAATGATGGTGGTTTGTTGCAATTGAAACTCAATTGTGCTGTCAATTATTTTTTTCTCTCTTTCTCTCTGCACTAAATGGCAGTGCTGTGGTTGGAAAGTGCAGATTAAGTTGTGGTATTATTGTAATTGGCCTTGCTACCTACCTCACAAAACAGGCAAAATCTGAACGACCTAATTTTTCACCTGCTTACAAAGAATGGCTTACCAAAACAAAGTTACTGGGTTGTTCATTTTCACATTTTCTTGTTTAATAGAACCACTGGGGACCCAATTATAGCACAGATTTTCAGATTTTCATGCTATGACCCCTTAGGAAAGCATGCGAACACAAATGTCTTCAAAACATCTTAAGTCAATCAAACTATTTGCTATATGCGCTTCACATGATTTGAAATCTGTCAGTCATTCAAAACCTGTTTGACTTTCTTTTAAATGAAACTTGAAAGCAGATTTGACAAACATCTTGCGACATGCCTTTGATGTTTCAATGTTTGACCTTTTATATTTGCAGGAGATTCTTTGAAAATATATTTTGTAGAAAATCAGTCACACAGGTCAAGGCTCTGTAAATGATGAGAACGTTTTTATCTCGTTTAACGTTTTAAACTATTCCTTTATGTAGACATTGCATAAAAATGGTTATAAATCAACAAAATTTAATGTATTTCATGGTTTCATTGCTGTCCACGGTTGTGGTGCTTTTTAATAGTGTGCCTTTCTACGTCTCTCTGGTGCTCTCTTGTTGTTTAGTTTCTCTATCTTTCTTTATCTCCCTCTCTGTCTCCGTCCTCCCAACCGCCATTTCTTTCTGTCTTTCTTTCACTTAGTTTTCCCATCTTTGCATGTGTCACTTGCGATTGTAATGACATGCCCTGCGGGTAACTCTGGCCCTGCGCACCACAGCTCGCTCTGAAGATAATGGCTGTTATTCCTGATGTGCAGCAAGGCCTAAATGTTTTCATGAGAAAAAAGATAGTGTTTATGTATAGATTGAACTTTTTTAAATCTTTCCTACGTACAATAAATAAGTCCCTTATATCATCGAGCATTACATCCCCAAACGACTATTTGCAGATAGTCTTTTTACTGCATTTTCCAATGTGTATGTCTGTGTTGGTTAAGTTGAGCTTAGAGTCCGATTTTCTTTGCATTGTGGTGCATTATTGCTTCAAGAAGACACTTGTTAGCTTCAAAACATCTTGGGTTTATTCGCTCAGTGTGTGAGTTTTTTATTTATTTATGTTTCAAACCCTCTTATGTTGGTCTCTGGCGGTTTTGCCTTCTATAACAGAAAACATTGCCCGGAGTGTATGTTTGTCTGTGCATGCATGTGTGTATGTTCATGTTGTGTATGTGTACCTTTCACCTCTAATTGCCCCGCTCTCTTTGACAGGCCCTGGAAAGCGAGTTTGTGTCGTGTCAGCTGCACCAGTGGATTGACCTTATTTTTGGCTACAAGCAACGCGGGCCCGAGGCAGCGCGAGCGCTCAACGTCTTTCACCACCTGACCTACGAGGGCTCCGTCAACCTCGACAGCCTCGCCAGTGATCCCCTGCTGCGTGAGGTGGGTCGTCCTGGCAACCTCGCCATGACAACAGTGTCCTCACTAAAGATGTTTTTAAAATTTATGTTTACTTGTTTTGTAGCTACAGTATATAAATGTTGCCACTATATACCCTCTCTTTCACACAGTAATTTCGGTAGATTACCATGAATTTACCAGAATGACTTTACCAGTAAATACAAAAATGTGCAGTGACGTTCCGTCTTTTTACCAGTGAGACATCATTCACACATCAGTACCAAAATACCGGGTAAACTCGGTGAGAAAGCGGAAGCTACCTGTGCCGCGCGGCGAGCTCAGTGTTGTATTTGTAAACAATGGCGGGTTACGACTTCATATCCATGGTCCGTATTTTTTTGTTTTCACATCTGTGGCAAACACAGACGGTCGCGAAATTGCTTGTGACCAAACAACATTGCATTAGGTGTCTTCAAACGTAACTGAACTGGGGAAGAGATGCAACCTGCATCTTGAACAGCAGTAATAAGTCTGGTAAGGATGTCGACAATCCGGCAAATAGATGGTAAGCTGTTTTAAATAACTTTGGTGAAGAAATGTGGACGTTACTTTCAGTTGTGCTCGACTTTTAAACAGCGTGCGTGTGGAAACATCCGTAAACAGAATGCGTAGAGGTACATTCACATTATAAGCGACTTTGTCGTTGTGTGTCGCTCGTCTCTTTCAAAAGAGGCGTTTCTATATCTAGTTGTCATACACAAATGAGTAACGTCCACTCCAGTAACTGACGAGAGACGGATGACGTGAACTCCACTGCTTCATTCTCATTGGTAGTCGCTCCTTAATGTCACTCATAATTTGCATAATAAAGTAACGCCCCATTCAGACAGCCAACGACAAGCAGTAGCAGAGCGACGCGATCTCATTCATTTCAATGGAAACCTGCCGACTTCCGGCGACACGAGCGAAAGTGACCGTTGGCGACCGTATGGGCGTGTCCAGCGACGCGAGAAAGTTAAGAAAAGTTTAACTTTATGCAAATGTCGAGCGACTTTCGGGAGCGACTACCAATGAGAACAAAGCAGTGGAGTTCACGTCATCCTTCTCTCGTCAGTTACTGGCGTGGATGGTACTCATTTGTTTATGACAAGCAGATTTAGAAACGCCTCATCGAAAGAGACGAGCGACACACTGTCTGAACGAGGGGTAAAGGTACATTCCCATTATAAGCGACTAGCAGTAGCAGAGCGACGCGATCTCATTGATTTCAATGGAAGCTCAGCGGCATCCAGCGACATGAGCGACAGTAACCGTTGACGGCTGGAAGGGCGTGTCCAGTCGCGTGACAAAGTTGAACTAGGGGAGTTCACGTCATCCATCTCTCGTCCGTTACTTGAGTGAACGTTACTAATTTGTTTATGACAACCAGATATAGAAATGCCTCTTTTGAAAGAGACGAGCAACACACAGCGACAAAGTCGCTTATAATGTGAATGTACTGTACCAACGTTTCTCAACTTTGTTGCGCGACTGGACATGCCCATCCAGCCACGAACGGTCACTGTCGCTCGTGTCGCCAGGTGCCGCCAAGCTTCCATTGAAATCAATGAGATTGTGTCGCTCTGCTACTGCTAGTTGCTTATAATGTGAATGAACCTTACCCTACAGTCACAGCTACAAAAGTGAGCGACACCGAGCAACACGCACTCGCTTGATGGGCGTTCGTTTGGCTAGGATCTAAAAACAGTATCAAAAGTCACTTTAGAGGTATTGTTAAGTTACAAGAACAATGTTTTTGAATTTAAAAGTATTTATTTCTCGATAAAAGTAACAAAATACATGAGGTAAAATGCCAAACTTATCAGATATATACAGAAATATGCATTTTCCGCCATCTTGAATTATTTTCTTCAACTCTGCCACAGACCTACGTCACCCTGCCCTTTCACTCCGATTGGCAGTCGCATCGCTCAGCATTTGCATAAAATAGCCGCCTTGTTTATTTTGGCTCCACTTTGCTCGCGCAGTGGCGAATTCGTCGGTTGTCGCTGGCAAACGGCCACTCCCATTGAAAATGAATGGTAGGCTGTCGCTCTGTCTCTTGTAGCTAATGTGACCTGGGGGGTTAATCTGTATCAAAACGTTGGCCCGAAGCTGTCAGCACAGTCTGACGTCATCCGTTTTAAATGCCGGTAATCTTTATTTTTCGATCACACATAGCGCTTACCAGTAAATTACTGGTAATATTACAACTATCTTACTGGTAAATTAGTAGCACTGATTGACCAGAAAGGTTCTGTTCACACATTATCTGTTAATTGCAATTTCCCAGTAAATTACCAGTAAAGACTGTATGTGTGAAAGGGACTTGGAGCAAAGTATTTGATTTTTATGAATTAAAACATTGACAGGTTACCGATTTTTGTTTTTACAACTCTTGGCGCTGTACATTTTCAAAACAAGGTTGTCTTAAGTTATACATTTATGCATACGTTAGTTTTGCACACACTTTTGTTCAAAACAACTTTTTATCAGTTTTTATTGCCTTGGGCTTGGGTATGACATTTTCATTGGTTATGTAATCCTCTATCAATTGAGCTATAAGAACACTATATTCATATTATCAGCCTTTCATCAACCACAGATCAAGCACATAATAAGCACTGGCGTTCTTGCACGAATGAACACAGTTTCTTTTGAATATATAAGACACACCATCTGTACATGTCAGTCATATCTTAAAATGCAAATGAGTGTTGTGGGAAAAAGAAACTCAAAATGCTGACTCAGAAACATTAAGCTCAAATGAACGAATGAACTCAAACATGCTAATTAATAATAATAAGTAATACATAAATATACTGTATATAAAGATTCACTGTGCTAAGAATGGTGCAAAAAAGGCACTGCCCCTTTAAGAATCTTTAAGGATTGAGTACATTCATCTGAAAACACGTGAAATATAACAAAATAATGAAATGATTGTTGGTATTTATTTATTTATTAAAAAAATAAATTCAAGCAATTACGATGTAAATCAATGTTATTGATTTTCCACACAATGCACTTTATTGATTGGTTGAAGGTTTTGCAATGACTTAATTGTGTATGTGGATATGATTCCAATTTAACAGTAGCAGCTGGTAGGCAGTGTGTTTTTTTGCAGTGTATACCCCATCTCTCCCATCCACTATCTCTCTCTCACATTCCCTCTATCTCTCTCGCTCCCTGTGATACCCACCATCTGCTGTCTGCAAAACAAGTCATTTATATACTGTCACTTTCAGGACTGCCTTTATTTGTCAAGTGACCACTATGCAAATCCCTCACTGAACAGGGGGGCTAATTATCAAACAATATGGAGAAAGCTCTGCTTTTCATCATTTACCGCTGCATTCCAGACAAGGGCTATTTTTCTTGCTTTCATGTGGTCGCTTTCTTCGCAAGTGGTCCGGCGCTTTGAGCGCGATGCTGGCTGACAGCCTGGTTTGTTAGCCTTAGAAGAGCCAGAGAAGCTGCTTTTATTTGTCAGTTGTTGACGTTTGAGCTCGTGTTGTGGATCCGCCCTTATTTGGGTGAATAATAGAGTTTATAATGCTTATGTCATCCAAGCAACTTGCCTTCAGACGTTTAAACGGCAAGGAATGTTGAACTAACTTGACTCTTTAAATGTGAAACAGAATGCTTTGAATGTGAAACAGAAAACAAGTTATTCAATGCCACTTGAGCATCAAAAACAAATGGTTTTGACCTCAAAATACACCAGATTCTCCATTTGCTATTTTTGTTTCCCTTTTTTTTTGACCAGGCCGCAGAGGTGACGCAAAGTGGGAGAAACGCTTGTATGCTATCTTGCTTAGAAATGTGACTGTCACCTTCAAGCTATTGATTCATTCCCCAGTGACAGGTGCATCCACCGCTCTGACATTAAGCACTGCAATTACGGCCTTAAAATGTCAAAATGTGGAGTTAAGGGTCATAACTCGTTCCAGAGTCAAATCAAAATGGCAGCAGTTGATGGAGTCTCTGGACTCTAGTTGGTAGGAAATCTGTGTTTACGGAAAAAGGACATCCCACACTGTTGTCATTGTAGCATTAAGTACAGATATGGATACATTTGGTACCAATATGTACCGTTGAGATACTAATATGCGTCTTTGAGGTACTAATAAGCTCTCTTTAGGTGCAAAGCTGTACTTTTTGTATAATGTATTACATATTTGTAACTTTTTTTGACAGTGCAGTTGACAAATGTTTTTTTAGGCAGTAATATATCATGTAAATCTCCCCAAAACCATTTAGTTTAATTCTAATGTTTTTTCTTTGGCTTGGCAAGTGAAATATATATTTGAAGAGCTGGGTTCCAAAACGCAATAAATCCATTTTGACTAATTTCTGTAAAAATTTGTTTTCTATACCAAGAAAGTGACAATGAAAACCATTGTTTTCTGTTACAAACGTCCACATAGCATCTTTAGGTTATAATAACATTACAAATTCAAATCCATAATTTGATTTTCAAAGATTTATTATAAAAAAAATATTTCAGCAAAATGCAATAAATCCACAACAACCTTTTTTTTTAAAAATGTTATAAATCTATTGAATCAATATATAAATGTGCATTCATCTTTGCCATGTTATATTCATTTAGTTGACTAGTGGTATACACTGATAAAAAAAACATTAATGGCATTAATCAAAACACTAATTGGTGCTGTCATCCTTGGGACATCGTCGCTGAACTTTTTAGACCACAGTCAGCTGTTAAATGTTTTGGTCCTGCTCGATTTTCGTTGACTTGACGTAAAATAATGGATCAGATCTCCTGGGGTCAATGTATTAGCATGACAGAATCTTGATGCTGTCATGTGAGAACAAGCAACGCCCGGCATTTTGCCTCTCACGTAAATTATTAGAATTTAATGGCTTACGTTTCTTCAACGCCACAGAAAACCACCTCAGGTTTATCAATGCCATCAAAAATATTATTTTGTTTTTGTTTGTTTTAGAGGTCAACACGGGTCCAAAAATTCCTACCCGAACCCGATCAGACCCGCAAATGTGCTACACTGAACCGACCCGGACCCGTCTGTTGTTTTGAAAGCTGGACCCGGACCCGACCCGGACCCGTCTATCATTTAAAAGCTGGACCCGGATCCGACGAAGACCCGTCTATTATTTAAAATCTGGACCCGAACCCATCCGGGAAGACACAGACCCGACCGGCAAATATTCTAAGCTAAATGTTATTAATAAGTCAATAAACAAGTAGCGAAAATTAAACTTTTTGTCTTACCCATAGAAGTTAGTCTTCTCCCTCCTTGTACCTGTCTGTGTGATGCACAATCCTTATTTCCAAGAAAGTTCCATCCATGTTATTCCTCTCTTGACGATTGAAATGTTTAATGCTTATTCCAGCTTTTAAAGTCCACTTTACAGTCATGGTGATTAATAACGCAGTTTTACATCGGGTCAACTTGCTTAATAATGTTTGCCCATTTGGATTATAATAACGATTGCTCGTTCAGTGCCATGGCTGCTTTCGTTGCTTGTTTGCTATCATCTCTGTGCTCTTTGAGTCACGAAAACTTTAGATATAACAGCAAGACGGTCAATTTATAATATTATTATAAAAATAAGAGAAGTCAGTGCAAAATGCGCGGTACGGCGGAAAAAGTCCCGCCTTCTAAATAAAAGAGCCAATTGTAAAAGGTAAATTCATTGCGTCTCACTGCAGAAGCTCCTGACTGGTAGCCAGAGACACATTAAAAGAGCACATGCGCGTTAGCTGCCTGGTTGGAGCAACCAAATATAAACTTTTTAATGCTATTTTAGCGTCATAGAAAAAAATTATTGCGACAGTTCATCTAAGTTTTTGTTGCTGATTTTGAAATATTTTATTTAAATGTGAGTGTGTGTTCTCCGAGTCCGATTGACCTCGGGTATTACCCACAATGTTAAACAGACCCGGGACCCGAAGTAATAGATTGAGACCCGACCCAGACCCGGCTGATCATTTAAAATATAGACCCGAACCCGTACGGGTGCCGGGTCTTCGGGTCTTCCGTGTAGACCTCTAGTTTGTTTGTTGATCATGAAGTAGATGAGGAAACTAGGATTCAGTGTGAATTCAAAGCGCCGCCATTATTATTTACAATGCTGGAATGGTGCACTGTGATTTGTTGAGTGGATTTATTGCGTTCTGCAGAGGAGGACTGGCGTTTGTTGTGGTTCAGGGAAAAGGTAGAAAAGATGACAGAATAACACGGCGGATATCTGATTTTGCGTAAAATGAAGAATTTACTTTTTAATACTGACCTGATACAATCCTGATTTTGGCGGTATCTTTTTTTTAAATGCCGTTTATCGCGTTTTGGAACCAAACTCTTAATTTTTAGGGCCCTATTTTAACGATCTAAGCGCATTGTCTAAAGCGCACAGCGCAACGTCCAAATGGGCGTGTCCGATTCCACTTGCTAATTTAATGACGGGAAAAATGGTTTGTGCACTGAGCGCATGGTCGAAAAGGGTTGGTCCTATTTTTTATGAGTAATGGGAATGTTTTGGGCGTAACGTGCAACAAACCAATGACAGTCTTAACTCTCATCCCCATTAAAAGCCTGTTACGCTGGCACTATGTCTAATCCCTATTTAGATGAAAGACTTTATAAACTGAAAAACTAAGCGGAGGAAGAAGATCCCCAGTTTAAGATTAATGTTAAATAATTGTGGTGTTTTTCACTTAAAATTGTTATTTTTTTATTAAAACCTTTAAAACCTGTTTTCTTTTAGTCATGGAAGTAAAAAAGCAGGCTTTTAATTGCTTTAAATGTATGGCTATCCAATATCATCAAAAAATAATTTACAAGTATGTAAGAAAAGGTTTGTACTCTAAAAATACAAACAGGAGATGAAGAATTAACAAACGGCTCTCCGCACGTTTCAGCACTTGGACAGCGTCAGTTTTTTTAAGCATTACTTTAAAATATTTCTCATCTCACCACAGGTACAGAGTCATCATATACAATAAATCCGTGAGGTAGCAATTAAAAAAATCATTTAAAAGCAGATGTATTTGTTTAAAGCAAAGCATGTATTTTCTAACCAGGCTGCAGGTGAAGCAGCTCTTTCCGCCTTCTAACTTCTCATAATCGGTCCTCATTTATGTCCAAGAGACTCAATAATAATCTTTTATATTCAATCCTTTAATCTTTCATATTTAAAAACGTTTTTGTGCTTCTGCGCATTCATGTATGTGATAAGCAAACCCGCGTTATCGTCCCGTTTATAGGCGCATATTACTACTGCGCTCTTTAAATAACAAAAAACATATTGCGCCATTGACTTTAGCCTTTAGAGCAGGTTTTTGTTGATCAATGGCGTAGTCTATTTTAGTTGCCTCAAAATAGCAACGCGCCAACAATGCGCCTGAACACACCTCGTTTTCAGACCAGAACGCCCATGGACGCAAAAGGGGGCGCAAATGCATTTGCTATTTAAACGTGGTGCTAAATGTGAAAATGATAATTGCGCAGGGTGGAAACTAGCAAAGGACACTTGCGTCGCGCTTTGCACTGCATTGTGCCGGGTGTAAGATAGAGCCCTTAGTGTTTAAATACGCTGTCCTGTCCCAGCTTAATATCCAGACAATAAGCCAGCCATTGGTCCGATTTTTTGACAATATTTGCACTTACAAGCAAACTTGCAAAAGAACTACTTTTGAAGATTGATGTACTTGCACACCACTGAAAGAAACTGTAAGTTTAGAGATAAAGTTGTGATTGACAGCCCGCAGGTCATGATCAATGTTTTGTGTGCATTTCAGCGTAGCAAGGTGGGGCGGTCAATGTACAGCTTATGCTGAAGGTGTTGCTTATCAGCCGCAAAGAGCAGAGGCTTAACATGGATTATAGTAATGAAGCTGTCTGTTAAGGCTACAGATTTCTTTTTGTGATAAAATGTGATTTTCTACTGCGCTACAGTAGGATGAGCAACCAATTGACACTGTGGCTGTGTTGACGCATCACATGACATGTCCCACACATAACCTTAGCCGGCGAGCTTTGACTCTATATACGAGCTGAAATGTTTGTATTAAAATGAACACATTTCACTGACAGCACTCATCTTTTCTAGTATTTATAAAAAAAGATCTTGAATTCCTACTATTTTCCCAACCAGTTTTGTCTGTCTATATTCACCAGTTCTTGACTCCTCGAAGACATTCTTTCTTTCCTTCTTTTTACCGCTCTCCAAACTTTGTTGGATGGCAGAAATATAGTGATACTTTCCACATGGCTGCTTTTTCTCTCAGATCTCCAGATCAGATTACATTATTTGAGCAGACATCGTGACCCCTGTTCCCGAACCTAACCTAAAATAGCTATAATGCCAGCACATTATTATTTGACAGACAGCATTGTAAAACTGCGCAGACTGACATTTAATTGTTGCCAAATGTGATGGCAGTGAGTCATGAGAGTTCTGCTTGTGTTTTTGCTAAAAGGTTTAGGCCCAGATCACGGGCCAAGATCATCTCTTCCTATTTTAGGTATTTCTGTAAAAGTTTATCTTTTAGTTTTTCTCATTTAATTCGCAATGTTACTTTTATTTATTTATGCACTTAAAGTGCATTTAAGTGA
Source organism: Paramisgurnus dabryanus (assembly GCF_030506205.2). NCBI lineage: Eukaryota > Metazoa > Chordata > Actinopteri > Cypriniformes > Cobitidae > Paramisgurnus > Paramisgurnus dabryanus. The sequence goes on from NC_133344.1 coordinate 17,843,285, forward strand.
CACTCATGTTTACCATGAATGAAACGGATTATACTTTTAACAATTATGTCTATGATAATGTAAAGTCGAAGACTACTGCACTGTCAGAAATAAAGGTACAAAAGTGGTCACTGGGACGGTACCCTTTAAAAAAGTCCTAATATGGACCATTTAGATACAGATGGGTCATTCTATGAAAATGGTGGCTTTTTGAACTTTTTAAAAATGTTATTCTTTTTTATACCAAAACTTATAGTCAGATAATAGTTAACCTCTTAACATTATAAATCAACTTAAATGACAGCTTAATGTATTTTTATATTTTTACTACATTACATAAAAAATTGTGTGACCTTTTTCTATTTCTACCATTGTGTTTTTTGTTGTAACAGTAGAAATAATTGAGGTTGAGTGATCAAATTTGAATGATGATATCCTTCAAATGCTTACTATTGAATGCAGCAACAGTTAGGTAGATACAAAAAACATATTTTATGGACAACTCTGATGCCAGAAAACCAATATGCCATGCGGTAACACCAGTGATGCAATGTAACACTAGTGACGCAAAGTGAAACCAATGACAAAAGGAAAGCAATATTATGTGTTTACAATATTAAAACAGTAATGAAATGCTAACAAGTCTTTATTAATATAATTTTTGAGGCTTTTTTGAGTGACGATAACACCAGTGAAAAATCTGCAGACACAATGGCATATCTAAGATTGCGGCCAAAGTAGCTCAATCCACACTTATTAAATTGTAAATAAATCACTTATTCATGCAATTTAAAGAATTATATTAATACAATTTCCTTTCCCCTTACTATAAACTGTAGTAACACTAGTGACACATCTTAACTCCTCGCATGAAATTATCAAATTATTTATCAAATTGCTAAGTGTGTTTTATAAATTGTAACACCAGTGACATGAAATTGAGGGTCAGGTATTACCTGTAAATTATTTATAATATTTAGTTGATATTTTAGTTTTTGACATAGTCCACTAAATAACTGTACTACTTCCCTTTGTATTATGACATTTAAAGGGGGAGAATAATATATTTTTTAACTTAAAAACTGTCACTAAACCACGAGGGACAAGCCAATTTCATGGTACTGACCGTGTTCTACAATATATATAAAAAATGGTTTGCAATATAGCTGTCTTACATATGTTTTTTTTTAATAATAAAACACTTTAATTAAAACAAAAAACATATATTTTGTGTCATTATCTGACAATTTTAAGTGTTTTTCCTGGTGGTTGGGGCTGGGACAGGAAAGCCACCATTTTCATAGAATGACCCAGATGTACCTTTAAGGTACTAATATGGACTGTTAAGGTAACTTCAGTCACAGTGCCTTTAATTCTGAGATTGTGTCATACTCTATATCTCTAAAAAACCTGTTCCTGTAGCATAGTTGGGAAGAGTATTGCATTGGCAGCTCAAAAGATATTGGGTTTGATTCTCAGGGAACACACATACTGATTAAAAAATGTCTAGCTTGAATGCACTCCAAGTTGCTTTAAATAAAATTATATGCCAAATGCATACATGTAATATAAAGACGATTGTCATATTACGTGTGTGCTTGTAAAAGGTATTTACTTTTACTTTAAAGTCACAATTAAAATGTAAATTAAAAACGTAATTTTTTTGGAATATTATAGTATTTTTTTTACAAATTACTTAGCTGTGAGCTTCATAAATAAAAAACAAAATGTATGTGCCCTCGTAATCTTTAATCAAAAACACAAATCTCCTCCCCTCCTCACAACGATCTCTCTCTACCTCCAATCAGGAAAAATGGCATGAGGGCGGGGCCTGGGGAAAGATCACAGCCATTAGCAAATAGCAACATGACCCAAGTTCCAACCATCCGATCAATTCTCAATGGACAAATTTAACTTTCTCATTTCAGAAGCTGTTTTACTTGGATATATGTCATGTTGGGGAAAATAAGGCAATTACTACTTCTGTGTCATGTGACTCTAAAGTTAAAGTTCACCTATTTCATTGCAAAAAATTAATTTTGTCTATTTATTATGTATGTAATACAATGTGTTTGTGTGGTTTATGGTTATAAAAAACATTATTTTTGTATTTCGTATTTTTGTAGCTCCAGATATCCTGCCCTTGTCAAACGCATTGATTTTGTAAAAAACTAATAGATTTGAAAGCACTGTGTCCCTGATTGACCAGCTGTACGTTGTGATTGGTCTGAATACCTCTGACGTCAGCCGGAAATGTGACGCTCCTTACCATGTTTGAAAGATTCGCTCACAATGCAATGCTGACAGGAGTTAACTTGAGAGTCCGAGCGGGAGGATTTATGAAAATGTCGGTCTTGTCCATGTCAACAGTCCCAGGAAGTAAACTGTTGCCTACAATCTGTGTGTTTGTTGTAGTCCAAGAAAAGAGATTAACGTTTAGGGGTTTGTACCTTCTGCATATCTTTAACATGTACTAATACACACTTACACACCAAAGGAAATTTAAAATCATGAATCGGATGATAGTTGCTGTTTAAAATATTTGGCATCTTTACATTTATGCATTTGGCAGAAACTTTATCCAAAGTGACTTAAAGTGCATTCAAGATATGCATTTTCTCAATATGTTTGTTGCTTGGGATTTGTTGCAAACCCACACTCTTAAAAATGCTTGGTTGTTTTACCCCAATTTTGGGTTATTTTCTGGGTTTATTTAACTCAGTTGGGCTCGTCTAGGCACGTCCCTCTTTGACCCAACGCTGGGTTGAAAATAACCCTGCATTTTTAAAATGAAATGTTTTTTGTACCCAAGGCAACAAAAAAGTGTTTAATTGAAACTTAGGAAGTTTAACGGAGTAATTGATTGGTAGTTTTATTTTTTGTTTTACAAAGTTAGATGCCTAGTCACACTGTCATATGAATTATGACTTGATTAAGGTTATAAATGTTCCAACAAGTGAATGTCATAGCTTTTTTCTGCGGTTATGTCACATGAGCCAAAAAGTATGTCAACAAACCATAAAGAACGGAAATCTCTTATTCATTTTTCACTCCGCTCACATCCCTCATAGTTTCATTATGTTATGTAATGCTGACAGACGGATGTCACTGTGTTGGTTATTGATAGGCTGTTTGTATGCGTTTGCTTGTGCATGTGTGTGTAGAGCCCAGGAGATGTGGAGAGTTCGCACATGTGCCACTGTGCACGGTAACATTGACAGGCACCTACAAGCTCCCCTCGGCTGTTGTGAGGCTCTGATCGCATCAATCTTTCTTTGCCGAGCCGAACATCTCCCATAGTCAAACACAACGTCTCTCCCTCAGAGCCAGTCTGATGCTTGGATGTCCGCTTTATCAGTGTCACCATACCCTTCATATCTGAATGTTGAACTTGTCATATGACGTACAGAGTACTTTAAAATCTATTTCTATGCTCTTAAAGGTTTTTCAATATTTTACTGTGTTCTTAGCTCAACTTAGACGAATTAATACATACCTATCTTTATTCAATGCGTACACTTAATCTTTGTACAACGCATCGTGAATGTGTTAGCATTTAGCCTAGCCCCATTCATTCCTTGGGATCCAAACAGAGATGAATTTAGTAGCCACCAAACACTTCCATGTTTTCCCTATTTAAAGACTGTTACATGAGTAAGTATAGTGACACAAAATAAAACGTGATTTTTTTTTTTAAGTGGATAAAAAATGAGAACTATATTGTATGGCGGAAGTGCACTTAGTTTGCAGCACTTCCACCTTGGCGCGCAGTAACATCATCACTCCTGACTACTCCCCCTCTCGCTCAACCTTCTGTTAATATTACTGCGCCCGAAGTGCTGCAAACTAAGTGCACTTCCGCCATACAATATAGTTCTCATTTTTTATCCGCTTAAAAAATCACCATGTTTTATTTTGTGCCACCATACTTACTCGTGTAACTACTCATGTAACAGTCTTTAAATAGGGAAAACATGGAAGTGTTTGGTGGCTTCTAAATTCATCCCTGTTTGGATCCTAAGGAATGAATGGGGCTAGGCTAAATGCTAACACCTTCACGATGCGCTGTACAAAGATTAAGTGCATGCATTGAAAAAAGATAGGAATGTATTAATTTGTCTAAGTTGAGGTAAGAACATAGTAAAATATAAAAAACTGTGGTGTTTTCCTTTAATGTTATAATATTGGATGGATGGTAGACTGTAAGTCGCTTTGGATAAAACCATCCGCCAAATATATATATATATATATAAATAAGCTCCTAGTGTACTTTTTTTTGCCTTTTAGTTAGTTGCATTTATGTTCGATCCAAAACTCTTGTAAATTCTCAGACGTGCAAACATCATTTGACTCTAATCTACATTTATGCATCTGGCAGAAGCTTTAATTTAAAGTGACCTATGCATTTCTATTTTATGGGTATGTGTTTTTATCACATTTAGTATATCATTAGAATTAGTAGTACCATTCATAATACGTGTATATTACTGTGTGTGCATCTTTGCTACAGCGTGAATTTGCTCTTTCTGCCCTTTGTCTCTGGCACAATAACATCAGAGAGGGAGGGTTCTGCCGCAGTCCCGGCTGCGCGTCAGTCCAGGTTAGCGTCTGCTTGGCGAGGGAGGGGTGGGGAGGTGCTGTACGTGGGCCCTGCTCCTAGAAATGGGAACAGTTAACTGAAGCATGTTAATAGGGAAAGGCCTGTCTCTTCTATACTAACACTCGGATGACTCTACAGGCTTTGGCATAGCTGGAGGGTGGGGGGGGGTGGAGGATTTGCTTGCATTGTCAAGTAACGCATTGACCCATCACTTTGATGACTATCGATAGTGACAGCCTCCTCTTTCTCTCTCTCTCTTTTTGCTCTCACTTTTTTCCCTCTATCATTTGTCTTTTTGTTTCTCTTACATTCTTTGTCTCTCTCTCTCTTTAATTTTTTTTATTATTTTTTCTTTTTCTATATATTTCTTTCCATTTTATCATCTTCTTCCTTTTCTGCATTTCTTTCTCACCCTTGATTCATTTTTAATCCATCTTTCTCTGGTCTCTCTCTCTCTCTCTCTCTCTCTCTCTCTGCTGCAGGCCACAGAGGCTCAGATCCAAAGCGTTGGACAGACGCCATCTCAGTTGCTCATCGAGCCACATCCTCCTCGCAGCTCCGCCATGCACCTGGTGAGAACTGTGTGTGTGTGTGTGTGTGTGTGTGTGTGTGTGTGTGTGTTAAAATCAGTGTGCTGTGCGCATGTGTGTGTTTGTTGTGCCTGATGATGCCCGACCTTCAAACTGTTCCCAAACACCCAGCACAACAGCTTCACGTTCTGTGATCTGCTGTGGATTCATGAGTATATTGTGTGATATGATTAGATAAAACATTGAGTTTAAAGCATTGTCTAGTGACAAATATCTTTGAAACTTATTCCAGGTACTCACTGGTCTTTTGCACAGCATTATTCACCAGACACGCGCACTTGCCCTTGCACAAATACGTAACATACAGACTGGCATACTTCTGAGAGCACACAACTCCATGACAGCGGCTTCTTGGGAAGTTGTGTCGGGAGAACAGTGCTCCCTACTGGCCATATGAAGAATTACAATCTAATGCTAATGAATCTTATCTGAAGCATCTCATCAGTACTGATATAGATGCCGTTTTTGGGATGTTTGATGTCCATAAATAAGTCATTTGACTATGTTATCAGCAGCATGTTCCTCAAAAGCAAAAACATGACGGGAGCAATTGATTTTTTGAATATAGACCTACTTTAAAACTTTGCATTCTAATCAATTCTTTGCTCATATTATAGTTATCTCCATACTGATGCATCCAGCCAATGCTCTTGTATAAATCATCAGTTATAATTAACAAATTATACTATGATAAAGACTATCTGTAAATTCAGTAAAGTATCCTATTTACCAGAGGCCTCTCATGACTGCTCATCCGAGAGGCACCAATTCAAAACAAGTGTTCATATTTCAAAATATGTGTTTGTTGTGTCATAAACCATGTGCATCACGTGTTTTGTCAAAGTAAGTGCCTGCTGCACATGCGTCAAAATACACGAAGACACTCCCTTAACAATAAACAGTGATTACGCATGAGATTATGCGAGTATCTGGCATCTTATCTTAAATCCTTTAGATGCATCTGCAGCAGGCACTTATTTTGACAAGACACGTGATGCACACAGGATCATTTGACGCGCAGCACACATATTTTGAAAAAAGGAACCACACACATGATGGGCTACATACAAGTTGTGACGAATTTCGCATCGAGCGCTACTGTAAACCTGATTTACACTACAGTCCTCTGAACTAATGACTCTTTTATTTCTTCCTTCCTCTTTTCTATCCTTGCCTTCCTCAACAGTGTTTCCTTCCACAGAATTCACTCATGTTTAAAGATCAGATGCAACAGGACGTCATCATGGTGTTAAAGTTTCCCTCAAATTCCCCAGTCACTCACGTGGCGGCCAACACGTTGCCTCACCTGACCCTCCCCGCCGTCGTCACCATCACCTGCAGCCGACTCTTCGCCGTCAACCGATGGCACAACACTGTGGGTGAGTGACAAACGTTGGGTTTTGGGGCACTAGTTCTCCTCTTTATCTGGTTATTCTGTGTTTGATCTTTGTTTTTCTGTTTCTGCATACACGTACAATATAAAAAACTATTTCCGTTCATCATGATACATGCAGCAAGAGGTTCTTTAACCTTCTAAGACCCGCGCTTTGGTTTAGCTTGCATTTTACATTTCTTCAGCTATTTGGGGTTAGGAAGAAAAAATTTTTTTTGAACATGAAGCAGTGTCCACATTTGTGTACAACAGGTTCCAGTTACACAGAATTAAGTATTATGGTGCAAAAGACAAAAACAACAAAAAATTTCCCAGGTCTTAGGAGGTTAATAAAACATAGTTTAATTTTTCATCTTTAATAAAACCGTTTGCCTTAAAATTAAGTAATAATTGAAAAAAACATTATTTGTATTTACATTACACTCTTGTTGACTTTGTCTACTTTATATTTCCAATACTGTATATAACGTTTAAATGCTTTAAATATGTACAATTATTACAGACACCACAATGAATATTGGTAACAGTATGTGATGTTGTTTACTGTGGCTTCAGCTGTTTTTAATATGCATTAAATTCAGACTTTCTGGTATATTCACAATTTTATTTTTATGCATCATACTTTACCATTGGCATGCATTAAACATTTTAGTGGTAGTATAAACTACATACTGTATATACTCTATAGGGTGGTTTCCCGGGCAGGGATTAGCTTAAGCTAGGACTAGACCTTAGTTTAATTAGGAAATAAAACTAGTTTTAACAAAAATGCCTTAGTAAAAACATTGGGTCTCATTCGCTAAGCATGTGTACGCACGTATTTGTTCATAAAATATGCATTTGGACGTTTTAACTAACAAATCATGAATCAAAAAAAACTTTTATACTAAAATTTCTTCTATATTTTTCCAATAACACAAGAAAAACTTAGACCACGAGTATGCAATAATCATGATAAAGGACCCTATAATATATATCTGTGTTATATATTAAAAAAAAAATTCCATGATTATTGCGTATGTGTGGTCTAAGTCGGCCATTCCCAAACTGGGGTCCGTGGACCGCTAGTGGTCCGTGAGGGTACTGTAGGTGTTCCGTATAAAGGCAAAATAAAATATAAAATAATATTTTATTTTTTTAAGAATCTGTTGTACTGATGTGATGACCAGTTATAGTTTTAATGCTAGTAGGCCTATTTAGAGGTGCAGATAAATTCAGGACTTTGTGTAGACATATTTTATTATGAGTATTATGAGGTGGTCCGTGAAAGTTCTTGATTACAAATAGTGGTCCACACACACAAAAAGTTTGAAAACCCCTGGTCTAAGTTGTTCTTACATTTTTGCACACATTTAAAATAAATTTTAGTAAGAACGTTTTTGTTGAATCATGATTTGTCTGTATGCACATTTTACGAAACAAATTTGTGTGTACGCATGCTTAACTCTTTCAGCGCCATTGACGAGATACCTCGACAAGATTTTCCATCTTTCAGCAATACCGCTATTATCCACCAGGTGGCGACCTTCCGCAACTTTCTAAACCCGGAAGTATTGCCCTATGGCAAGCGGCTGCATCACGTCCGTGTCTGTTTTAAAGATCGCTCTGAATGGGATCTCTATGAAAAGTCCATCACAAAAATGGAATTATCTCTGCTTTTTGCTCAAAATGTGGTGTTTTTGCAGAAACCTACCCATATTCAAAAGCTGATTACAAAAGAACCACTGAAGGTAGGATGAAACGGTTTTTTTTTTTTTTTTTTTTTTGAAAGCAGAGGGTCTGTTCTTTCATTTGGTATATTGTATGTTTATATATTTAAAGAAGAACATTTTCTGGAAGGCATTAAACTTTGGTGAAAATCATGAAAAACCCTGGCGCTGGCTGGCAACTTTTTTTAAAAACGCTGGCGGTGAAAGAGTTAATGAATGACACCCATTACTTGTGTGCATTTTGAGGCAAAAAAAAAGGGCACTGTTGTATTTTAAGATATGACAATGGAAATAGTTTTCAGTTTGGACAGGTCTTACATTTATTTTTGTCTAATCCCTGTCCTGGAAACCACCCCTATGCATATACACACACCTGGCACAAAGTATAACGCAACCGATGATGAAATATAAAAATCCCCCCATGCATTGACAACATCCAATCACTTAATTTCTCCTAAAAATTACATTTAACCCACACGCTCCAACATAAGCCCTGTCCACATGTTACCACTTGGCCATGTGTGAACAACATTACCCAACTAGCCGCTCTTCAGGAGCCCCCTCACCTGCAGGTCAGAGGCCGGGCGCCGTGGCGATGGGCTAAATTAGCCTATCAAGGCCTCTCCATTCGCCTCACACCTCCCCAGCTGTCACGGCAACACACAAGGTGCGTTCCATTCGACAGGGTCCCTGCGGAGTGTTCACTGCTCCCTACTCCCTGAGCACGGTATATCAGTTGAAGTGGACTTCACGGACAATAACCGCTCATTTGGAACGGCCTGCAAACGTCATCAAAGAAAGTCAACGACGGGGTCGCGCAGATTGATATAACATAAATATATATAGGACTACATTCATATTTTAATTTTTATTTACTATCACATTTCAAATATGTACACTATACAATAAAAAAAACATTGAGTACTACGTAATGAAAAACGTATGTTTATTATACACTTTAATTGACTATTGCTGCTATTACTTGACTATTAACAGAATTGAAGCCCTGCTGTAACTGTCATGCAAATATGAAAGTAAACTTTAAACTTTGGTTAACTATGTGTATATATGTGTTTTTAAACGCTTGTCATATAATTGCATAGCGGTCTGACCGTTCCGACGGGTGATCACGTGATGCGCGCAATGACAGTTGGGTGATTATCGCTCTCCACTTCCTGTGAAGTGATGTATCGATGTTCCCTGATTCCCTATGCCGTGCGCAGTGCCCTTCGAACTGAACATGTTCGCTCCCTTCGGATTGGAATCTCACTTAAGATGGCGGAATACCCTGTGAAGTCCACTTCGCAGTCCACTTACGGTCGAATGGAACGCACCTACAGCGATGTTAGGACCAAACGTGGCAACCTCGTTCTCTCACGCTGCTAATGGCTGCAGCTGCACGACCAGCCGTGTTCCCCCGTACCAAAAAATAATGAACGTAATAAGGCCACCACATTTTCCCAATGTGGCTTCCAGAGCACAAGATAGCTGTCTCTGCCCCGCAGGCCTGCCTCAAGGGTGCTATAGCTCTAGCCTGCCTGACACTGGAGAGAAAGAGAGAAATCAATAAGCATGGCTGGTGGACCCCCCTGTTTTAGGGAAGGGGTCAGGAAGTGGACTTGAGCAGGTGTCTCTGGGATGAAATTTTGTGGTTTTTGAAAATAATAGAAGGCTTTAAACTATGTGTTTCTGCCTCTTAACTGTGTGTGTGTGTGTGTGTGTGTGTGTGTGTGTGTGTGTGTGTGTGTGTGTGTGTGTGTGTGTGTGTGTGTATGTGTGTGTGTGTGTGTCACAGGTCTTCGAGGAGCTCCAGGTTACTCATTAGAGCAGGCCCACCACTTACCCATTGAGATGGACCCTCTGATTGGTAGGTCACATGCAGATTAATGAAACATTACAATTACATTAAATATCGGGACTTGCATCATGTTGAAGATGGTGTACATTGTTATGTAAGGAATAATTGACGACGGGCCGTTGAATTATTTGAAAATAATGCACACCCAAGGTGGCACGACGACGCGTTATTTATTCAAATAATTCAAAGGTCCGTAGTCTGCTTATACCATGTTTACCACAGACATTGCTCTGGTGATTATTATTACTATAACTGTCAGGTCAGGTGTGCGTTTATTGAAAAATAATGCACACCCGTGAAACAATTCTCAACCAATCAGAATAAAGCATTCAACAGCCCCATGGTATAACTGAATCTACTGATTGTAGAGCTTTAAAATGTTTGTGAATGATATGAATCGCACATGTCTGTTCCAGCTAATAACTCGGGCACAAACAAGCGTCAGATCACTGATCTGGTTGACCAGAGTATTCAGATCAACACTCAGTGTTTCGTGGTAACAGCAGATAACCGGTACATCCTGGTGTGCGGTTTCTGGGACAAGAGTTTCCGTGTTTACTCCTCAGACACAGGTGAGCGATTACTGTACTGTATGTGCTGACATGGCAAAGACTCTGGCATGAATTTTAGAAAGTGTTGCAAAGTGGCACAATTTGGTTTTGAAATATTATAATTTCTAATAACTTAGCATGTTGAAAAATGTGCAAAAAAACTTTTGGCAGTGACCGTGTTGCAGTTTTGCAACTCATGGTTAGGGTAAAATATTTTGGCAGACCCAATAATGGGACAAACCCACAGGGAGCTTACCCTTTAAAAAGGTACTAATATGTTCCAGGTAGGTACAGATACACTATGTATACATTTGGTAGCAATATGTACATGTGAAGTACTTATGGTATATGCACCACTCTTTAGGTACAAAGGTGTACGTTTTGAAAGAGTACTGCCCCAGTAACTACTTTTGTACTTTTTTCTAAGAGTGTGGGATTAAAGTAAGCCATTCAGGTTTTCTTCAACACAAAATGCTGGCTGGGGTCATGGTTTTGACCCATGGTTGGGTCAAATATAAACATTTTCTAGATTAGTTTAAACCAACGCTTTTTACCCAGCCATGGGTTGAAACAACCAAAGATTTTAAGAGTGAAGTCCCATGTCTTCAGGCCTGACCATCACATGTGTTTTGATGTGCAGGCAAACTCACACAGATAGTGTTTGGACACTGGGATGTGGTCACATGTTTGGCCCGCTCAGAATCTTATATCGGCGGCGACTGCTACGTTGTGTCCGGATCCAGAGACGCAACGCTTCTTCTGTGGTACTGGAGCGGGCGACACCATATCATAGGAGACAACCCTAATAACAGTGAGTACATCTCAGATCAGCAACCTCAGCAACAGAAACTCATTCACATTTTTACATTCCCTTTGGTGTGTAGGTGTGTATTAGTACATGTTAACGATATGCAAAAAAGGTACATACTCCAAAGTAAATGATGACGCGAGTTATCATCTCCAACGAAAAGCTCTTTTCTTGGACTACAACAAACACACGGATTGTAGGCAACAGTTTACTTCCTGGGATTGGTGATGTAGACAAGACGGACATTATAATAATTTCTCCCGCTTTGTCTCACAGTCTGTAAGTCCTCTTAGCATTGCATTGTGAGCTAATCTTTCAAACCTGGTAAGGAGCGTCACGTTTCCAGCTGACGTCAGAGGTATTCAGGCCAATCGCAACGTACAGATTAGCTGGCCAATCAGGGAAATATTTATTTATTTATTTATTTGGTATGGTAACTGTATGTAAATGGATAAGGAGATTAAACGAGTTCTGCCGGTGGTCAGGCATCGGCTGCAGCATCAGGTTGAAGGGCGGCCAGTATATCAGTGGTGTGTTGACCTCCAAGGCAGCCGGAACTGTTTGTCTGTTTGTCTCAATGTCCTCAGGTTCGAGAACGAGACCATGATCGAGAAACAAAATCCTATTAGCGTAAGGGCCATTCACATGTAATGCAAGTGTTACACAGTGTTGTGATTTAATATCTGCTCGGTTCCAGACAGGCTAGCTATTGCTGCATTAGTATATTTCCCAGACAAGTTATGTGAATGCTTTGTTCCGTACAAGCTAACTATTGCGAGATAAGTATAATTTACTAGAAAATTATGTGAATGCTTTGTTAAAGAGAAAAGTTTTAAGTTTAGATTTAAAGATTTAAAGTTTTTACTGTAAAAAAAAAGATGAATAAATGCTGGAAAAATATGTTACTCATTAGTTCGTGTCTATGCATTAAGGAATGTTAACAAAATGAACCTTATTATAAAGTGTTTTAGTAACAACAACTGAAAACATGTTAATAAGAACACAGTTTGTATCTGGTACTTGTGGTGTGTGTGTGTGTGTGTGCGTGCGTGCGTGCGTGCGTACATATGTGTGCGTGTGTGTGCTGTGTATCTGTGTTGTTCTCATTGCAGTATGTGTTGTTTGTAAGTGTCAGACGCTGTGTTTTAGGTGAGCTTGTTCTCTCATTATCTTTGGTGATGCTCAGACACTTCATTAAGGATTTCAGCCTGGCTTCCTCCAATTAGCCACGTACAGCCCTGCCTCTGAAAACACAACTCCCATGATATTCACACATAACTGCTTACTGTGTGCCCTAATAATACAGTTGTGAACAAAGAACTAGTTTTATATTTAATAATATAAGCCTTATGCATAACTTTATCAAACTCACTGTACATGATGCCAATAGTTTTAAATGCATCCCAAAACATAATATAACAAAAATATATAAAGCAATAGAGAAATACAATTTAATTACAATAATAATAATAAAATTACGTTTGAGGTCAAGTTGCAATTTATAATAGCTTATAAAATTGTTACTATTTCGAATTTAATTGTTGTGTGAAATGTATGGCATGGATTGAAAGTGTGTGGAGTGCACTTTTTCATGTTCACAGGGTTTGTCTTATAGTCTGGTATTCTAGAAAATAAACAGTGCACTCTAGTGGTGGATTTTTATTTATTTATTTATTTTGCAGCAAACGATGGGATTGAATTTAAAACAGATTTTAAAGTATGGACAAACACAACTGTTGGTTAAAATGAAACTACAAAATGTCCATATTTGGCCCAAACATAAGAAGGTAAAATAGTTTCTAGATTTTTAGTGAGGCTTAAAACTTTTCTTTTTTTACTTTTATATGCCTCTGGTGATTTAAAGTGAAATAATGTTTAAAGAAACTTTACACCTTGAGGTTTGTACTCAAAATGGTTACATAAAAAGTGTAAAAAGTAGCAAACTTGTTTGTGTTTATGTCAGTGGTAAATTCAGCTGCGATGCATCAAGCCTCTCTGCGCTTTTTCATGCGTCTTTCCAATGAAGTGTCGGGACCTCTATGAATATTCAGCGGATATCCAAGTACGGGGCCCTTCGGCACTCCGACATGGTGTAGAAATTGATTTCACAGTTGCTCGAGAAAGCAAGAGCGTGTCTTAAATGTGCAATGATTAAAATTCCGTCCGGCTCAATCAAGACCCCGGCGCTTCACGACTTCAGCAGCCGTTCTCCAATTTACACCTCTTAATTGTGTTGCTGTACTGCAAGGGACCCAGGAGGTTTCCAGGGTTTGGAAGGACCCGGTTGCCGACTGATTAAATCTTTTGTGGTGAAGGTGATCCGGGGTCTCCCATGGGATCCGGTGCTGACACACGTCCCACACGTATCACTCACAGCTGGGCTTAGTGCTGTCAGACGGTCCCCTGTGGAGGTCGCAGTGAATGGGGATTGTATTGATTAAGGCCTCAGTAACCTTTGATTGCTTGCAGACTTTTAAGAACATCTGGATTTGGACTGGTCATTTTATTGATTTCTGGGTTTATTTAACAGTGCTGTGCATGCAAAGTAATGATCTGGGTCTTAATTATGTGGATGTTAATATACCTAATTGAAAACTGAAAGAGTATTTTTAGCAACTTCTTTTATTTAGTATTTACAGCTGCTTATTAGTTCACCCAAATAGTGTACTCACTGAAGTTATTTAATGATAACTTGATGGATGTTGGAACTGGATGGAAGCTTTACAATGTTAAGCGTCACATAACATGATGGCATTTTGATATATAATTATTTGTTTGTGTTTAACTGAAGAGGGAAGATGCAAAAAATGACGCTCTTGGTATTTTTGTCTTGTTTTCAGTACAAATATAAAACTTTTTTTAGGTAATTTTGCTCATCAAGGAAAAACATTCAATTAAAAAAAATAAGTCTAGTTTTAAGACAAAAATATACAATTTAAGTGAATATGTGGTTAAAACAAGCAAATAAATCTGTCAATGGGGTAAGAAAAAATCTTTCTTTTGAACACTTAATTCAAGAAAAATTCAAGAAAAGATTATAACCCCATTGGCAGATTTTTATTTATTTATTGCTTGTTTTAAGCATAAATTCACTGACATTTGATATTTTCTGTCTAAAAATTACACTTATTTTCATTTTGCTGATCATGAAAATACATCTTTAAGAATTTTTAGATATTTGTGATGAAAACAAGACCAAAATGCTAAGTAAGAAAGTCATTTTTGTAGTCTAAATAAATGCACACTGCAAAAAATTATTTTCAAGAAAAAAAATTGTAGTATTTTTGTCTTGTTTTCAGTAAAAATATCTAAAAATTCTTAAATTAAGATGCTTTTTCTTGATGGGGAAAACCACCTAAGAAAATAAGTCTAGTTTTTAGACCAAAAATATCAAATTTAAGTGATTTTGTGCATAAAACAAGCCAAAAAATGTGCCAATGGGTAAGCAAAAAAGAACAAAATTTGAACATTTTGAACTTGTACATTTTTCTTAAACACTAAATTCAAGAAAAAATACCCATTGGCAGATTTTTATTTATTTTATTTTATGCAATTAAAAATGTTATATTTTTGGTCTAAAAACTAGACTTATTTTCTTGGGTCATTTTGCTCATCAAGAAAAAGCATCTTAATTTAAGATTTTTTTTAAATTTTTACTGAAAACAAGCCAAAAATACTACGATTTTTTTCTTGAAAATCATTTTTTTGCAATGCAGAGCAAATGTTTTGAGCAATTGATATGTCACATATCCATGCACAAATACGTTGATATCGACGCACATTGATAACGGCATTGATTCTTGCATACCTTAGTCACGAGACATGAGAACCACAAGATTTAAAGTTATCGGTGTGCCACCACATTGCACTGATTTGTTGATTCAACTTTAAAAAGTAAATTGGCTGTTTGCCTTAAAATTGTTCAGTTTATTGAACTTAAAAATAAAAGTTGAATTAACTCAAACAGCTAACTTACTTTTTTAGTTGAACCAGCTTTTATTGCAGTGTTGAACTTACTTGTGCTGATTTGTACCCATGTTATTCATATAAGAGGTTTTCATATTTGTGTAAACTAATTTAACTTGTATCACATTATTTTGTGCTACACAGTTTTGTTAAGTTCAAACTATGATTAAGGGTTTAGGATCACTGAAACCTTCACAGAAATCATGGTTTAATCCATGCAGAAACATTATGTTGATCCCTCCGGCTAATAATTACTGTTTTGCTTCCTCAGTGCACAAATCAAGCTAATTACTCCACAGGCTCATTTCAGTATGCTTGAATTGCTTCTCTAACTTAGAGAAGTGTCTACAAATACACGCGTTTCCTCGAGCGTGATGGGTTGAGCCACAGGAGGGCCATCTGACAGTGTAATGATGTTGCCTGGTACTTCTCAAACAAACACCTCTTGAAATTACAGTACGCCTATGATCTGTACAATAAGCCTAATTTAATGATGGCGTGCAATTGCATTTTTCGAAGTTTATATCACATTTGGATTTAATATCACACTTTTTTATCATCCTTTAGACAGTAAAGTTTTGCTGCAATTTTGTACATTTTATCAAGAGAGTTGTGTATTTTGGTGTATCACTAAGTAATGTTTGTCTGTAATTGTCTTTGGCAGGTGATTATCCAGCACCCCGTGCGGTTCTGACGGGTCATGACTATGAGGTGGTGTGTGTTTCTGTGTGCGCTGAGCTGGGTATTGTTATCAGTGGAGCAAAAGGTTTGTGTTACAGCGGATATGAAGTGAATCGTGTTTAATTTAAATAAGCAATTTGTATTTGCAATGAATAATGTGTAACCTGTTGTGTTGATCATTTATATGTGTTTATCTGATCAGAGGGGCCGTGTCTGGTTCACACCATCACCGGTGATCTTCTGAGGGCTCTTGAGGGCCCAGACAACTGTGTGTTTCCTCGTCTGATCTCAGTGTCCAGTGAGGGCCACTGCATCATTTACTATGACAGGGGTCAGTTCTGTAACTTCAGCATCAATGGTAAACTGCTGGCACAAATGGAGATCAATGACTCCACACGTGTAAGTTCTCAACACTTGCTCTCACTTGAGTGTCTGCAACCTTTTCAGCCGTAACTTATTCAGGATACAGCACTTGCTCGAGTACCTTATTGCTTTTATAAAATGTTTACCACACAATATTAAAGTTAAAAAATGTGGGTAAAACGGTCTTAGCAGTGCTTTATTGTTAATAAAGCACAGTTTTTGACCAATCGGAATCAAGGATTGGAACTAACGTTATATATATATATATATAAGAAAAAATTCTTAGTATTTTTGTCTTGTTTTCAGTAAAAATATCTAAAAATTCTTAAATTAAGATGCTCAACACCTTGATGAGCAAAACAACCCAAGAAAATACGTCTAGTTTTTAGACCAAAAATTTCAAATATAGGTGATTTTGTGAATAAAACAAGCAAAAAATCTTGACGATTTTTCTTAAACACTTAATTCAAAATTGCTTACACCATTGGCAGATTTTATTTGCTTGTTTTATGCACAAAGTCATTTAAATTTCATATTTTTGGTCTAAAAACTAGACTTATTTTCTTGGGTCATTTTGCTCAAACATCTTGATTTAAGACTGAAAGCAAGACAAAAATACAAAAAGTCAAAACAAGCAAAATAATCTGCCAATGGGGTTAAGCAAACTTTTCTTGAATTTAGTGTTTAAAGAAGAATTTTCAATATTTTTTGCTTACCCCAGTTGCAGATTTTTTTGCTTGTTTCATGCACAAATTCACAAAAATTTGATATTTTTGGTCTAAAACTAGACTTATTTTCTTGGGTCGTTTTGCTCATCAAGAAAAAGCATCTTAATTTAAGAATTTTTAGATATTTTTACTGAAAACAAGACAAAAATACTAAGAATTTTTTTCTTGAAAAATTTTTTTTTGCAGTGCAGGTAGGCGTATTAAACAATAATAAAAAAACTTTTTCTAGTGTATATGTTGGAAACATGAAATAACATGCTCCTGATGCAGTTTTAAAAATGTTAATATATTTCTCAGGCTGTTCTCCTGAGCAGCGATGGGCAGAATTTAGTGACCGGAGGAGACAATGGAGTGGTGGAGGTGTGGCAAGCCTGCGACTTCAAGCAGCTCTACGTCTACCCAGGCTGTGACGCTGGCATTCGAGCAATGGATCTGTCACATGATCAGAGGTTTGTCTTTGGTTTCACCATGCACACAAGACAAATCCAAAGTCAGTCAGAAGCTCACAGCACTCAATCTTTTCTCTTCCAGGACTCTGGTCACAGGCATGGCGTCTGGTAGCTTTGTGGCTTTCAACATTGATTTTAACCGCTGGCACATCGAGCATCAAAACAGGTACTGAGAAAAATCATCCAGTGACAGGCAGGCAGCTCCCGTCTCAGAAAACGCGTGACATCACAGGAGCTCACGTCATGGGGCAGAGCAACGCAGAAGAAGAAATGGAGATCAAGAAATAACGCAAGTAAGACGTTAGAGCAGTTTATGTAATGTTTTAAAAGTGAGATTTCTGCTGTTTTGCTATACGCATGAAGTCTTCAAAAATGCACAGGAGCAGTCAATGGATGATGATTTTAAAATAAATAGCGAGAGCACAGACGGAGGCCAGCACATTTAATTTTTTTCTTATTTGATCTAAATATGATCTTAGTAACACCTGAGCCAGCTACAAGTAGGTTTGAAACAGGCTTTTACTTGTAGTCCTGTCATTTCAAATGTGAAAACAACATTTTGCATAGAGAACCGATAACAGTATTTTTATGGGGTTTAATTTTCTACCTGCTCGCAGCATATATCGCTTTCTTTAAGTTTTTTTAAGAATCTTTTGAGAAAAAAAACATTGCCAAACTCCTCTGATGCTGAGCTTATGATATAAAATCTATGTTTATTTAAAACATTCGTGTGGTATGCTACTTTCTAAACTTTGTCTGTCTTGTATTCCTGCATTTGACATCAAACGTTTTTGATATGATTAATGTGAGGGGAAAAAGCACTTTTGTTTACCGTGACGTGCTGTATTTGAATGTTGAGTAAGTCTGACTGCGTGAGGATGAAAGATTTGTCTGTCGTAAATCTATTTTATTTCTAATTGTTAACCAGGTTAATCTGGAGATGTACTGTATGATGTACTGTATGCAGCATTAAAAACCTTTAAGGAAATGTGTTGTCCTTGTTGGCTTTGTCCATAAATGTTAAGCACTAAATGAGGATAAACACTGATGGTGCTGAAATAGTCCAACTGGACAAAATCATTTGTAATTCCAAACATTTTTGTGTCGTTTTTTTTATTTTTACTTTTATTTTTCACTGCCTACTGGCACCAATATCTGCACTGTAAACGGAAAACAATAACATTGTCATGTCACTCTTGTAAGCAATACATTGTGTAGTGTATTATATTATGTATGTGCATCTTTAAATCTATTGCATAATGTAAATCAAATCTAGAATTCAGAGTTTATGGATAAAAATAAGATAACTGATCTATTTTCAATTGTTGTAGTGCAACTATGTGCTGTATAAGCAGTTAAAACATGGAGGCTATTACTTCTGTTTCTTTTCTTTTCTGTTTTCTCATTTGTTTCCACACGAAGATGATTCCATGATTAACATTTTAGTAACAAGAATAGCATAGGATTTGATATCCCAGGAAAAAAAAATAGAGCAATACATTACACTTTAAGTACACTTAGTAAAATAAATATTTTCATGCACTAATTTTGTACTTGATATACAAAAAAAGGTCTTAAAATCAACTGAACTCAACTGTGCTATTTTGAGACGTCATATACAGTATTCAATACACTAAAAATCTACTGTAAAAAGTGAAGGTTGAATTTACTTTAAAAAAAATACTTCAGTTGGTAACACTTAAAAAATAAGCTTAAATTTTCACTTAAAGTGAGAAAATTTAAGTTGAAAAAAAAATCTATTACCAATTAAAGTACTTTTTAAGTTAATCCAAGTTTTACCTTTTACAGTTTAATTTAGCACAAAAACAACAATGTACTACAAATGTACTTGCTGGTATTTAAGTATTTTTTAGTACACTGTAAAAGTGAAAAGTTGGATCAACTTTAAAAATACTTCTACGTTTTTTACTTTAAGTGAAAAATACTTTAAGTAGAAAAAAATTTTTTTGTTACCAATTGAAGTAATTTTTTAAGTTGATCCAACTTTTTACAGTGCATAAAGTATACTTTATTTTGACCTGGGATACCAACAGGAATTTTAAAAAACTGTAAAGTTTTCCTTAAATCATTTTACTTAAAGGTGTAGCGGAGGATTTCTTCGAATTTTAGAAAAGAACCGCCTTCTCCACTTTTTAAAAAAATGCAATTGTGCAACACTCCTGATTGACAACTAGCAGGACCAATAGTCTTGATGATCCACTCAGAAAAAGAAAATCCTCCGCAATACCTTTAATGAAGCTTTTTCTTATGTTGAAATGTCCCTGATGAAATAATTATTTTGATGAACAGTTTAAATTAGAAACATTTAATATGTGTAATATAAGCAATGGTGCCTGCACACTGTAAAAATTGCTTTAATTATGCAGCTGGTTGGCAGTAACTTACTGTAGAAGATAAAGACATAAAGTAGATAACATAAATGTAAAATCTACATTAAGTTACTGGCAGCTAGTTGCCATTAATACCCAGTAATACTCTCATTTCTACAGAAATGTTTTACAGTGCAATTGAGCAAATTTGTTATATTCAATTAACTTTTTTTTTGTTAAACATTTCAGTTGTCATGTATGGTCCAGGTGAATCATTGTGAAGAAAAACATCTTGGTTATAATAAAAGATTATCAAACGTATTGAGTGATGTGCATTGCATCAATATCAACATGCATGTGTGCAAATAATCCAAAGAGTGCTGCAAAAGCCTTGAAGCATCCGATCACAAAACAGCAGAAAGCGAGACAGGTTTCTGCTTGAGAAATCATTTATTCACAGGTTTGGCTCGTTGCTGAATGTTTCAATGTTTACTGCTACTTGGAAGCAAAGGCTCTTAAATGACATTTAATGCAAGTGACAACTGAGAATCAATGGATCATCATCTTACAAATATACAACCTTATCTTTAATGCTCGGTCACTGAATTTTGCATGTGATTTTTGATGTTCTACAGCACTAAGACTGTCTTACCAAACATGATCAGCCTCTATCCAAAAATAAAGAGGATCTTCATTTGTTTAACTTTTGAATAGCTTTTGACTAATTTAACAAGCAAACAGCAGATTTTTTTTATTAAAAAGCAATTTCATGCCTTATCTTAGCTATACTACATTCTTCGGCTTTTGTGCTTTTTAGTCTCCCATTATGATTGTACCTAAAGCCTTGGCATGCTACAGGCTCCGGTAAGCTGTATACCTTAAATTTAGTTGTTAAATATATAAGGCAACACATGTATTGTAACCAAGACAGGTCTTTAAAGAAACTAGCTGCTTGTGATGGGGTTGGGTACACTCTCAAAAAAGGTACAAGAAGGTACAAAAGTTTTCACTTGGGCAACTGAAAGGTATCTGTACCTAAATGATACATAGCAGGTCCTTTTAAAAGGTACTGTCCCACACTGTAAAAATGTTTACAAAAGTTGTCACTGCTCTTTAAAAATAATCCTTGTTGCACTTCAATTTTTAAGTTTAATCGACTTAAATTTATAATTTATTTCAAATTGCTACACTGCGAAAAATGATTTTCAAGACAAAATTGTTAGTATTTTTGTCTTGTTTTCAGGATAAATTTCTATTATTTTTTTTTAAATTAAGATGCTTTTTCTTGATGAACAAAATGACCCAAGAAAATAAATCTAGTTTTTAGACCAAAAATATCAAATTTCAGTGATTTTGTGCATAAAAAAAAAAATCTGCCAATGGGGTAAGCAAAAAATCTTGAAAATTTTTCTTAAACACTGAATTCAAGAAAAATTTGCTTACCCCACTGGCAGTTTTTTTTTTTTTTTTTGCTTGTTTTATGCACAAAATCACTTAAATTTGATATTTTTGGTCTAAAACTAGACTTATTTTCTTGGGTCATTTTTCTTAATTTATTTTCACCAAAAACAAAACAAAAAAAAAATTTTTTTAATTTATGGCAACTCCTCATTAAGGATTGTGACAACTTTTGTAAATTTTTTCTGGGTGTTAAGTGACTGTTATCAGTTAAAATATCACTTATATTGATCAAATGCAAAATATACATTTTTGAAAGCTAAATTGTCAATAAAACTGTAAAAAGTGAAAATTTGGATCATCTTAAAAAAAAACTTCAATTGGTAACACCTAAAAGTTTTTTCCACCTAAAATTTTTACTTTAGGAGAAAAACTTATTTTTTTAGGTGTTACCAATTGAAGTAATTTTTTTAAGTTGATCCAACTTTTCACTTCTTACAGTGAAGTCAAAAATTTTTTTTGTCAAGTTTAGTCTCGTTTTTATCCACATGGATTTGGTTTCTGTGTCAGTTCCTTGAAGTATAAACTACTGCTTTCATTACAAAAAGTGATGATGTTAATCTCTGAATGCATACAAAGATTTTTCTGGTTACATGTTGTTTTTACTCCATGGTTGGGCTAAACAATCTAGCATTTTATAGAGTGTAAACCTTACCCATCAAAAAAAAAAAAAAAATTAATACAAACATTATTTTGTCAAACATAAAACGTTTAAATGTTTGTTAATGTAAAATCATTCTCTTGTTTGGCCTTTGTATGACCAAAATTACATTTTATAATTTAAACAAATGAGATCGTTACATTCTTTTCATGTTACCAAATAAGGCATAAGATTAGCCCAAATATCTAATGATGCCCCAAAACCTGGCAGACATTTTAATGTGTCTTTGTGGTATATAACAAGACGCATCAAAATGAATAACAAACAAGCTTTTTGTACATTCTTTTCTCTTATCAAATGACAGTAAGTAGCTGTACAGTCTATCTATCATAATGTCAAGTGGTACAGACAGAACCAAAGAAAGAGATTATAGCAGCAAAGCTGACCTACCCCAAGTTTCTAGACACGTTAAAATCAGCACCCATCTCTTGTTAACAAGCACTTCTATAGCCATACGTACATCAAAAAGAAGTCTAACTATTCAAGCATGTACACATTATATAAAGAACATCTCACAGACAAGACAAAAAACAAACCACGCTTTGTTTCAATGGAAATGCTGAAATATGCAAATATGCTGAAATGTACAAACCTTAAAATATTAAAGGTCATACAAAAGGTAAAAACCCACATACAAGATTTTGAAAGAAAAGATGCTAAAATCCCAGGTTTATTATAGGGATTAAAAGGAATACACGGATGCCCAACGTGCCTTTATGGTGTGATGACTAACTTAGCTGCATTTCTCACAATTCAACACTAGAGGGCACAACATTAAATTAGTGTTGCTGGAAAAATAAGGCAGATGTTGACATAATCTAAACACATCTCTTATAGCACCAAACACTCAGTATTGAAGAAAAAACTATTAACTACTACTTCTGAAATCAATACCCTGCTGAAAAAAACAATAGAAGCAGGAAAATAGGAATTGTAAGGGAATTGTATAGGTTTTAATATGGGTCTCCTGATATTAAGTTGTTTAAAAACCATTAAATATTACTGACCCAAAAGACATTACGTTATTTGTTGCCATATAACTCATACTTGTATTTGTAAGGAAAACCACTACGATTTGTATTATTCAGCAGGGTAAGTTTCTTCTTTGGGCAAACCACAAAAAAATGCCATGGATTACCAAAATGTTACACCTATTATTAAGGGTGTGTGCTACCCTCACAGATTTTGAAACCCCATCCATTCCCAGCTAACCACTTCATGTAACAAATGCAATTTTAAAAATACAGAAATGCAACCCCTCACAACAAACTGTTTTATTTTGTTCAGTAATTCTGTTCAAAACAAAACACTCAAATGGACTCTCATGAATGAACTTTCATCACGTGTCCTTTACCTTTTTGCAAATGTTTCAATTCATAAAACAGAAACAGCGTGCTGTTAAAACGGTGAGTTTGGAGAGCGGACCGTCTCGGCTGAGTTGGGAGAAATGTCATCGGACTCTGAAGTAAATCCGGCCGGGGAGAGGCTGGAGAAGGTCGCGGCGCCAGAGATGTTCTGGGTGGCACGCGGACCGGTGGCTTTCACATCCTGGTGGCGTCTTCGTCTGAAAACCTGCCTCTCCTTATCAAGAGGGGTGGTCTGGGGAACAGAAAGCATGCGGAAATGAGCAGCTGCCCTGAAATCATGGACCAGATAGCAGTGTGGACAGGAATGTATGTGCAAAAAATACAAAAGTGTCATCTCTATGGTAACCTAGTTGATCCTAGTTCACCTTAACAAAGCACAAAACAAAATCCAAAGCACAGTGCCCACCAACACACAAATGTGCACATTGCATTCTGAAAACCGCAATACATCTAGCACATATTTAAGTCCTTGTGCAATGCATGCTGGGTCTGTGATGGCAAAGATAAATGCAGAGCGAGGCAGCAACAGACCAAGGCTGGCAAAAGCGAAGCGATATTGCAAAGCACAACAGCTATGCCAACTGTGAAATGAATGAAGAAACGCATCACTCCACATCATAGCAACAGGCCAGATGTGAAAGGAAAGTGGGGTGGGGTTATGGAGACTGCCAGCACGTTGCCTTGGAAACACTGCCAGTTTGGGGCACCCTGTGGCCATACCTTATCCAATACATCCCTGGAAGCGGGTAGCAGTCCAAAGACTCAGAGCGTTTGATGGTAAACCTTTCGTCCGGCTGAGCAGAAAGAAAGGGGTGGAACGATCAGATTTTTACTTTCATTATTAAAAACAGCACAAGCTCTAAGCTATAAAGTGCTGTCAGTTATACACGGGCTTAATGTTTATCCGTAAGAAAACCAAGCGTTTACATTATTTTTATGTTTCCCCAATAATCTATGAGCACTCTTTAATGTTTAGAAACTGTATATTTGTATAATTTTAAGTGAAGCAAACGAAACAAACATTTAAAGCAATGTACAAAACAAAAAGTAAAAACAAAACAAAAACAACTAGCAATAAAAAAAGATCAAAACAAAGCAGACTGTGGATGTATTTTGAAAGGTCTCTTGTTTAAAGTGTTTGTCTGTGGATTTGTGTGTACATGCATGGATGTGGTAAGCATGTATGATAAACATAATAAAGTATTCTTGAGTGACTTCAATCGGATTCAGTCCCTGACAACAGTGCTGACAGTCTTTATATAAGCAGTGAGCAAAAGGATAGGGGGAGAAATGTCACCGCTGTTATAGAAGAGAACACAAAAATTTCAGAAAGGATGCAATGAAGAAAGAACTGATCATCCAGAATACACGCAATACAGAATTAAAAAAACTTTACGACAATTCGATTCCCACAAATAACTACATTTAAGTCTATCTGTGAGCACATTCAACTGCAAACATTTTCAAATCTCTTCCATCAAACTTTAAAAAATCCCAATAATTTACTCACCCCAATGACATCCAAGATGTTTATGTCTTTCTTTGTTCATTCGAGAAGAAATTAAGTTTTTTGAGGAAAACATTGCAGGATTTTTCTCTATATAGTGGACCTCAACAGTTTACAGTTTTAATGCAACTTCAAAGGGCTTTAAATGATCCCATATGAGACATAAGGGTCTTATCTAGTGAACAAACAACTTAAACTAGTGATGGGAGAAACAAAGCTTATCGAAACTTTGAATCAATTGAACCAATTGCTTCGCAAATTGATTCAGTTTTTCGAAGCGTTCGAAACACCATACATGCTGGCGACATCTGCTGGTCAAAATAGTGTAAAAGCAGCAAGATCTGTCTAAACATTTGACCCTTTTTACAAAATAATAGCAAGATTGTTCTAAAAATATGTTTTTAAAAGAAAATAAATGATCTAATTTAATTAAGAAATAAATTAAAAGTGTATTCTGTATTTTTAGTTTTATTTATGGGAAACACATCATTAAAACGAACTCCCTTTTTAATTATGCACATTTTTGTAATTAAATCTGTCTATAAACAAAAAGTAGACAAATTGGTAATGTTATTAGTCAGAAGGATGAATGTTTTATAAACCTTTATAATAAAACTGACCCGAGTTCACATACACTGGTCATTTGTGATCAACTCCCCCTATTGGTGAATCGTTGGATTTTCGAAACGTTTCGAAACAGTTATGAAGCCTCATTTGCTAAAATCACGTGACTTTGGCCCGTTTGAAACAAGCGTGCCGCACAAGCCCTGAAAAGTGAAGCCAAAACGTCTCGATTGCCCCCCAGTGACTGGTCCCAGTATAGGTCATAAACCCCGCCTCCCCATGTTATTCAATGGGACTTGAGACCAACTAAAATAATTAATTACACTTCAATTATCTTTTTTCCGAACCTAGTTTCTGTCATTTATTGTAGTTTTTGTCACACTGCTGTAAATTCAAATGTTTGTTTTTAAAATAAGTTTGTGTTTGGTTAGTTATTTAATGATATAAGAACGGTGGTGTCACGTCATGATTGACAGCTGTGATATCGTGTGATATGCGCATTCTGCGAGAGCGAGGGTGGGGTTTTGATTTCACGGCTTCACTTCCGAAATCGCTACTGGGCAGACTCAAGACCCAAGATGTCAGCGCCATATCGGGACACTGGCGGCTTCACTTTTCACCAATGGAAGGGAGCAAACAGGCGTCGTCCATCTTTTTTTACAGTCTATGGTTTGAAAAACTCCAAACCAATGATTAGAAACAAAAGATTCGTAAATGTTTCAAAGCCTCATGAAGCGTGCTTCGAAATCGCCCATCACTATACTTAAACCACAACTTCTCTTGCACTAGCATTGAGGGGAGCCAGCGCGAGCTTACGTATTACGTAATCACGCTAAAAGGTCACATGTTACATATGTGAAATGCACAATTGCTGACCATTTTAAACAATAAACGGACACAAAGACATTAATTTGTTTCATTCCACATACAACAACGTCGGAACGGTCCTCTTTCTTCACACTTGTAAACACTGGAGGGGCAGTTTTGCATATGTCATGCGTGACCGTTCAATGTGATTGCGTAATATGTAAGGTCACGCTGACGCATCACAAGGCTATAGTGCAAGACAAGAAGTTGTGGTTTAAAAGTACTTTATTTTTTTTGGGCGAAAATAATTTTTTTTCGCTAGATAAGACCCTTATGCCTCGCTTGGGATCATTCAGAGCCCTTTGAAGCTGCATTAACAGAACAAAAAAAAATCTTGGATGACATGGAGGCAAGTAAATTATCTGGATTTTTTTTTTTTGAAAGTGGAGTTATCCTTTAAGGCTTGTTCACACTGAAAGAGTGACACAACAAAATGACTCGAATTGAAAAGAAAACTAAAACTGCATAAAATTATTTTACCACAAAACAATTACAGCACAGAAATTCGACACTATGACTTTAAAAGAAATATATCAATGAAAGTAAAGTAATGTAGATAAATTATAATAAATAATAGTAAATAATAATAATATCCACATACCATCAGAAATAAAGATATTGCAAAAGCTACTACTGGGGTGGTACCCTTTCAAAAAGTACAACTTTGAACCTAAAGAGTGCATATTGGTACCTCAAAGGTACATAGTGGTACCAAATCTGTAAATATATATATATACATAAAGTGCACATAGGACCTTTTAAAGGGTACTGCCCCCTTGACAGCTTTGTATCTTTTATCTGAGAGTGCCAGTGTCAACAGTTCAATGCCCATCTAAGAGATTTGTTTTGGACATAATTCAAAAGCTTATTAATAGTGATGGGGACGAGACCACCTATGCCGAGTCCGAGTCAAGACCGAGTTTTTGAAGGGTCGAGACTGAGTCGGTTTTTAAATACAGTCGAGTACGTGTTAAGACCGAGTCTTTAAGGAAGCAAGTCTGAGTCGAGACCGAGTCGAGACCAAGACCATAAAAACATGTCAGTTTCATATTCATGATTTAATATCAACAGAGTTAATAATCAACAATTTACAGACTAAGCTAGATTGGGAATTGTTTAGAGGAGCAGTATTAACCTCTTAATATGGACTATGCTTTTACTAGCATTAAAAAAATCCCTACCACATGCATCATCTTCTGCCTATTTTTCTAGAGATAAATAAACGTCTCTGATGGCGGTATCTTTGCATTGCACCATGGGATGTCATTTCATCAACATTGCATTTTATTATTATTGTTATGTGTTGTGTGTTTATGAACATAAAAAAATCCATTGGTTTCGAGGACTCGGTCTGAAATTACGAACTCTGAACTTCTCCTCCCACTGTGGTCTGAGACTGAGTCAAGACCAAATCTTTAAAGGAACAAGTCCGAGACGAATCAGAGAAAGCAGGAATCAGTCTCGGACTCACGTACTATATCACTACTTATTAAAAACTGAAACATTTACATTACATGTGCATTTACATTGTGTTTTGAAATGATCTGGTTCTGTAAGAAAACTTGAAAAGTTAACAGATTCTTACTACTATGACGGAGACTCCAGCGGAGCTGCTGTTGGGTTTGGGCACCGTGTGGAAATGTTTTTTAATCTTGCCAGCCACAGACAACTGGTGTTCATTCTCACACAATCTTTCATCCTGCAGAAGAAAAAAAAATAATTTTAGTTTTCTATTTATTAACACTTTTTCAGGGCAGTTGTTACATCCTGCCCTGTTACATTCAGTGTTGTATCTTTAGTCTGGCACATATACTGAAATAGTATCATATTAAAGGTGGGGTGTGTGATTTTTGAAAAACGTGTTGGAAAAGAGAGTCGGGCTGACTACCAAAACACACATGTAGCCAATCAGTACTAAGGAGCGTGTCTACTAACCGACAGCATTGCATGGGTTGCGTCTGTGTTGTGGGGCGGGTCTATCAAAAAAAGGTTCAGATTCTATTGGGTTAGGGTCGTGATTGTTTAGGTGATTTCAAATGTCAACATTGGCCAGAGTCAATCTATACATTACAATTTAACTTAAAAGTTAAAAGGCTTTAATGTAGGAGGCAATAAAACGTTTATCTTTTTATTATTGTTTAACAAATATTTATTTTTTTATTAAAAATTTGGTATCAAACAATAAATGGCAGACTGAGAGTTGCAGAGCCCTGCTAAAAATTTAAGATCTTACAAATCAGTCTAAATTCTAGTGTGGCTTATAATATACATGATAATATTCACAAAACTATTATTATTTATTTTATATACTTTGTTTAATAAAGCATAAGCAGATGTACTCTTACATTGACCCAGGGATGATCTAGCACCTGCATGGCTGTGTATCTCTGATCTACCTCCACCTGTAGCATGCAGGTTATAAGGTCCTGTAAAGTGAAAGAAATTTGATTTATTATTATTATTGTTTATTATTTTTATTTTTAAGAAAAACACATACATACAGTACGATACATTGTGTAACGGCACACTGACCTTTGCAGAGTCAGATACATTATCCCAGTACGGAAGAGGGAAATCCAGCTGTCCGGTTAAAATCTGATCGAAAAAACCTTCCTGATCCTCTGTGCTCCTAAATGAACAAATTCATGTAAAGTGTTATGAATTAAGTTATAAGAATAAACGGTAGATGGTGTTATCAAAACAACATTACATAATCTGGCCACTAGAGGGAGTGAGACATCACAATCTACAGTAGGTGCAGCTATGATCCGAATGGAAATCTAGTGTACTAGTACTTTCTGCTAAGAACATATTTCATATTGTCCACTAGCAGGTGAACTTTAGTGCATTATGACAACACCATTTGTAATTTTCTATACTATCTGTTGTCAAAATATAGCAGACAGGGGAAGTGTACAGAAAACATCATCATTTTAAATCACGAAGCTCACAATAATGCTCTGCTTACCCACGAAACGGAGGAAACCCACATAGCAGAATGTAAGTAATGACCCCAGCTGCCCAGATATCAACCTTTAACCCATACCTGCAACAACATGAGAGAAGTCTTAAACAGATTTACAACCAGGTTGTAATAGCATGTTAGTATAGTGTTTATGATGATCTGACATACCCCGTCTCTGCAACGATCTCCGGAGCTACATAGGTTGGTGTGCCACATATTGTGTAGAGGGGTCCATCTACAACCGTTGCCAAGCCAAAATCTCCCAACTTCAGAGACTTGCTGCCATCTTGGTGTTCAAAGACCTAAATCATCATAACACATTTGTTAGGGCATATCGCATCTGTCTCTCCAAGATGCGTTTAAAATATTAGTTTTGGATTTAAAGTACCACGATGCAATACACACCAGGAGATTCTCAGGTTTAATGTCGCGGTGAACAATGTTAAGGCTGTGCAGATATTTGATAGCGCTGGACAGATTATACAGCATCCCGCTGGCATCCCGTTCTGTGTACTTATTGGAGGAAGTGATGGCATCGAAGAGGTCACCACCCTGTTAAAACACATTTATTTGGTCATATTAATAAGGAAATCACATAGACTAACATTGTTTTTATACAAGGAATATTTTCTATTCATAAACCCACCCCTAAACCTAAACCTGGTTTAAGAGGTTAACTTTATTGAATTTCAAGTAAAACATTATTTAACCAATTTATGAGACTTTTCTTTACATCTGAAGATCACGAATGTCTTTTTGAGCTACACCACAATATTAAATATTTGGTTTTTACACATACAGTATGACACAAACACTCAATGTCACAGTCAGTCATATTCTGTAGTCTTTGTCTCTGTGATGTTTAATGACAATTTTATTTATTTATTATTATTTTATTTATATTATTTTATTTATTATTATTATTATTATTATTATTATTATTATTATTATTATTATTATTAAGAAGTCTTTTTTACTTCAGTTGACTGTTTAATCTAAGCAAATCACTAAAACATATAAATATCTCTGTAGAGTTAAAGTTCATGAAGTGATGTCACACTTTTTTACCTTGACCAGCTCCATCACCAGGTAGAGTTCATTGTAAGTGTCCATTTCCTCAATCAGTAAAACAATATTAGGATGCTTTACTTTCCGAAGAATAGACACCTCATTCTGAATCATGTGTTCCTATAACCACAGACAAAAAAAGCCATATGATGTAATACAGATCAAAATGTATATAATGTCTTTATAATGTGTGCTATATTATTCAGATATGATTGGCGTTGTTAATGTAGTCTCACCTTGCCCCTACATTTGCTCTTGTTGATGATCTTCAGCGCATACTCTCGTCCTGTGGATCTCTCTACGCACTCTCGGACCACAGCGAAGTTCCCATCTCCGATCATTCTCCCGACTTTGTACCTCTCGGCTATAGAAGAAGGAACCTGAGGACAATCCTCCATCAGCTCGGCTAGAGGAACAAGGATTACATTTACATATGAAACATTCAGATGGTGATAAAGATCATTATAGGTGACTCTATAATGTGAATTCAGATCATGACAGTCAAAAATTGCCCCATCAAAAAAAAAAAAAACTCTGGGAATTGAATTAGCGAAGGATCCTCACCTTCACTGCCAGCACCATCACCCTCATCCATAGAGCTGCACACCTTGGTGGAGGCAAGAGAGAGGGAGGAGCCGCTATGCTGAGAGCCCTGTCAATCACGAGTGAGTGACAGCAGGTACACAAACACAAAACAGTGGCATTAAAACGTGTCACATTAATAATAATAAGGGATATCTGCAGTACAATAAAGCATCTATTATAAAAGATGAATTATTAAAGAAAAAAATTAAAGATCTGTTTCTATGGAGATTTGAGGACCGAGCAAGTTGAGCATGTTAAGTTTAATAATGTTAAATAGATTGACACTTGAGTTGACATCATTCCTGCCTGCTTTGTTATCCAAGAAACACTGTTTTTATTATAATTATTCACAACCAAGAATAACTAATAATGAAAATGATCAATGTATTTGCTGTGCTGGCTGTTGATTCAAAATCTGCTAGTGGATGTTAAAGGAATAGTCTACTCATTTTCAATATTAAACTATGTTATTACCTTAACTAAGAATTGTTGATACATCCCTCTATCATCTGTGTGCGTGCACGTAAACGCTGGAGTCCACTGCAACACTTCGATAGCATTTAGCTTAGCCCCATTCATTCAATGGTACCAATCAGAGATAAAGTTAGAAGTGACCAAACACATCAACGTTTTTCCTATTTAAGATGAGTAATTATACGAGCAAGTTTGGTGGCACAAAATAAAAAGTAGTGCTTTTCTAAGCGAATTTAAAAGAGGAACTATATTGTATGGCGGAACAGCACTTTTGGGAGTACTTCGACTCGGCGCAGTAACACTCTCCCTCTCCCATTATAAGAGGGAGAAGGGAAGCGGATTTTTCAGGCGAGTTGAAGTACTCCCAAAAGTGCTATTACGCCATAAAATATAGTTCCTCTTTTAAATCCGCTTAGAAAAGCGCTATGTTTTATTTTGTACCACCAAACTTGCTCGTATAACTACTCGTCTTAAATAGGAAAAACGTTGATGTGTTTGGTCACTTCTAACTTTATCTCTGTTTGGTACCATTGAATGAATGGGGCTAAGCAAAATGCTATCGAAGTGTCGCAGCGCGCCCCAGCGCTTACGTGCACGCACTAAGATGACAGAGGGATGTATCAACTCTTCTTAGTTAAGGTATAACATAGTTTAATATTGAAAATGAGTAGACTATTCCTTTAAACATGAAAAAGTCAGATTTTCATGATATGTCCCCTTTAAGCAAAATAAACCATGTATGCCCAGTAAAAATAAAGCCTATAAATTATAATATTCTTTCAAAAAATATATTTTGTAATTAAATGTAAACATCAAATAAATTACATGGCTTAATGATTTTATTATTTTTGTGTAAATACAGCTCATATCTTGGAAACAGTATCACAGAAAATAATAGTTGTTTTAAAACCTTGACTCTTTAAAACCTCTGTATACCTTGAAACCGGTAACCGGCCCATGACTAGTTGATCAATAGCATGAAATTCAGAAATTTGTCATGAACACAAACTGTATGCATAAAATCATCTAGTAATCCAGAAAGAGTTCACTGTTGTGATCATTTGTGTATAATCAATCTTTAGTGCATATAATGTTGATTATACGTTAATATCAACATTGTTAATTTAGGTTCATTTTTTTCCATTAAAAAAGCATTTGGGGCAAACAATGTAATATTTTCAAACCATGACTGGTTTTAATGCTTTTGTGTTACTGCAGGGATGCTGCCAGGTCAAGAGACTCGTCTGTTGCTAGGACACATTTTGGCTGAACAGAATGGACGTATGCAAAAGAAATTGATTCAGCATTGTATTTGCAAAAAATTTTGTAGTAATAAAATTAAAACTAATGTAAGATCTAAGCTGATTTAAAAAAAAAAAATGTAAATAAAAGTTACTTCCACAATCTGAAAAATGATCTTCAAATATCATTATAAGTCATTGCAGATGATGAAATGTTGTGAAATGAGTGACAGCTCACCCTTCGCTTCCTCAGGCTGGCTGGACTGGTGGGTGATGGACTGGGAGATTTGCCTGACCGTGGAGTTGACAGTTGACTACCCGCTGTACCGTTAGCTGAAAGAGATTCAGCTTTAGTTACTGTTACAGATGTCACAAAGCCTAGACAATTTCTTGCATGGTCACATTTCACAAAATGAAAGAAAAAAACACTATACTTCTCATCAATTGAAGTCTATGTATATGTTCACAGCTTGGACCGTTTTTCTCTGAAGATTCTGAAAGATTTATATTTAACATTTTGTGATAAATTAGACCAGTAAGCAAAAATAAGACTTAAATCTACTTTAGGATGCATTCAGTTAAATGATGTTACAAAATTGCGCAGTATTTTTAAACAAATAACCAGCAGCTTCTGCATGATATAAAATAAACAGTCATATTGTTCAGAATGTGCATTAGAGTAACATTAATTAATACCAACCCTTTTATCAAATACAATACCAATAAAAAAACGAACCCGAGCAGCAAGCAGACATAAAATACCAATCTGTTTCCGCACCTCACATCAAAATAAATGGTTTATACAAATGCACATCACAAATTCTCTCTCTCTCCTACCTGCTACAGAGTACAGCAGGCTGTCCAAGTAAACCACAATGCCTCCGGTGCTCATATTCACTATCAGACAGTTAGAGCATGAATGAATGTAAGAGAGCCGGATGAGATGTATAAGAGTGACTGCTGGTTGCTGATAGGCACACTGAGTCTTTTGCAACGCTTGAGTCATGAAGACCCACATAGGGAGGAGCTTATCTCATCAATATGCCATATCGTAGTTGCAACACTGTTTGTGTGGGTGACTACAAACAGATCCCCAGATCTCAATGCAAAACCATGCCGAGATGTTTCTGAATGGCGTGAGTGCATGACGTGGTTTTTTAAAGTACCCCAAGCACAAAACAAAAACCTGTTTGATGCCGTTTGACTCATTCACAAATGTGATTTCTTTCGAAACTTCTTTCGTTCAGAACATGCACGGTGAAAAACAAATTGTAGTCATTTGTGTTTGTATGTCAGCGTGTGCTGAATACGGCGCTCTCGCACCATCTGCGCTATACGCTATCATGACATAATTCAGCATGAGGAAAGAGTGGGAATGCATCATTCTGTTATATTTGGGATGGAAAACAGATCTTAAGGGCTTTCGGATCAGTCGTCATTTGTGTGTGCGCTGAACGACTGCGAACTGCGTGAGTAAATGTGGCCCGTGCGGAGTAAACAACTGAGTCATTTCAGCTCGGGGGAAGCTGATAGTGACAGGAAAGAGACAACTGAATGGTGCTCAGAGAGGTCATGTTATACTCTGAGATGATTTTTTTTTTTAAGTGACAAAAACTCTTTCATCACAGATAGCAAATGACTCCAGGCCGGATCTGCATCGGATTCATGCCGAAGGGGGCAGCTTCGGTCATGAGTCATCTGCTGTCTTGGATAGCTCAGTAGTTGTCAGTTGTGTTTCATTTAAGTAGAAACAAGGTGGATACAAATTAGACAATTGTTAAAATACATTAATAGTATGATTTTTTAAGTGTATATAATCTTAATGAGAAATGTTTGAGTTGATATTGAAATCTAATTTTAATTGGCAAATCTGACCTTAGTTTGAGACATTGTGGGGATCTCTTTTGAAACTCTGTGGAGACATTTGTGCAATTTCTGTTCCTCATGAGAAATATCTGAGATGAAGAAGACTTGCAAAAGTTGCTCTCTATATATATATTTTATCCCACTGATGTCTAAAAAAAATTTCTTATAGGATGTCTATTATTACTTAGCTGTACTTTTTTAACTCTTTTCCCGCCATTGACGAGCTATCTCTTAATTGATGAGTTATCTCGTCAATTAAGAGAAAAAATGTGCATTATAAAGTGTATTCCTGATGAATATTTATGTTCATCTGCAATACCACGATTATCCACTAGACGGCGCACTTACCCCATTTATGAAAAAACTGAAGCAAAAACGTTATTTTACTAATTTTAAACTCTGTGTATGTTTTGATAATCGTTCTGAATCTGGTCTCTAACAAAATTCCTTCACAAAAATGCAATTATTTCAGCTTTTTGCTAAAAAAAATATATTTTTTAAGAAAAATACCCATATTTAACTCTTTCGCCGCCATTGACGAGATATCTCGAAAACGCTTCTCCACAAATGACGAGATTTTCAGTCTTTTCGCAATACCACTATTATTCACCAGGTGGCACACTTCTGCAACTTATACAACCGAAAGTAGCACCTCACGTGAAAGAGAAAGAACTCGCTGTATATTTTAAGATCGCTCTGCATCTGATCTCTATCAAAAGTCCTTCGCAAAAATGGAATTATCTCAGCTTTTTGCTCAAAATTTGGTGTTTTTGAAGAAACCTACCCATGTTTGAGAGGTGATTACAAGAGAACTACTGTAATGAAGGTAGGATGAAAGTTTTTTTTTTTTTTTTTTTAAAGCAGAGGGTCTTTTCCTTCATCTGATATATTGTTTGTTTAAAGAAGAACATTTTCTGGAAGGCATTAAACTTTTGTGAAAATCATGAAAAATGCTGGCGCTGGCTGGCAACTTTTTTTTAAAACGCTGGCAGGGAAAGAGTTAAGAGCTTATAAAAATATAGATAGGATGAAAGTTTTTTTCCTGTTTTGTTTGTTTGTTTATTTGAAAGCAGAGAGTCTGTTCTTTCAATTGATATATTTGTATGATTGTATATTTTTAGAAGAAATTTTCCTGGAAGGCATTTTGTAAAACTTTTGTTAAAATCACAAAAAAATGATGGCGGCAACTTTAAAAAAAATGGTTGGCGGGGAATGAGTTAACATCAGATCAATTAAGACCAATTTGTTATGATCTTTATCCTGTTAAAGGGGCCATGTCACAGGACTTTTTTAAGATGTCAAATAAATCTTTTGTGTCCCCAGAGCACATATGTGAAGTTTTAGCTCAAAATACCATATAAATAATTTATTATAGCATGTTAAAATTGCCACTTTGTGGGTGTGTGCAAAAATGTGCCGTTTTGGGTGTGTCCTTTAAAATGCACATGAGCGGATGAAATTCAAACATTGGTCACAATGATGGTGGTTTGTTGAAATTGAAACTCAATTGTTCTGTGAATTATTTTCTCTCTGCACTAAATGGCAGTGCTGTGGTTGGATTAAGGGGCGGTTTTATTATAATAAGAGCTCCTTATGACATCATAAGGAGAGCCAATTTTCAACGACCTATTTTTTCAAGTGCTTGTAGAGAATGGTTTACCAAAACTAAGTTACTGGGTTGATCTTTTTCATATTTTCTAGGTTGATAGCAGCACTAGGGACCCAATAATAGCACTTAAACATGGAAAAAGTCAGATTTTCATGCCATGGCCCCTTTAAAGCTTCAGCCAGAAAGAAAACCTTTTTTATTTATGAAAAGTTACCACTTTTAATACCGAACTCTCACCACGTTGGCAAATAATTCTGTTTCCCCCCTTAATGAAGCAACATCCCTTCTAAACAGTTTGCCCCAGTCAAAAACGTTTACAGCCAACTACCGTTGTTTTCCTGCCTTGTGTCAAACATTTTGGAAATGAGGTTGAAACTCAGCACCAGTTCATTAGCAAACAGCACGCATGGCAAGCCAATTCGGAGTACTGTGTCATTTTGTGCCGAACAAAAGTTACCGGCTCTAATAGGAAACCTGAAGCACAATAATTGTTTTGTTTTTGTTGATGTGCTTGACCTGTCTATATAAAGCTTCCTAAATTATAAAAGCCCGGTTAGATAAATACCTGGCACATAAACATCAGGAAATGATGATTCACAATTCATTACTCTATAACAAAGAAAAAATTTATCCTGGATTAAATCCATGTTCAGTTCTGCGCTTTTGTACAATTAGGAATAAATATGAGCAATTGTGTTTGAGAGGTGATCATTTGGAAAACACAAACCAGAGGACAAATGCGTAACCACATGTCTGGGAACTACATGTACAAAGTGTCAGAAACAACAGCACTCACAGAGGATGCGCAATGAGTTACACTGCAGTGTCAATGTGTAAGAAACAGAGATAGAGGCATTGGAAAAATACTACAGTTTTTAAAAAAACAAAGTAATCTCCCAGCATGGTTAAATTGGTGTTTTGTTGGTTTAAGAAGGGTTATGTGAAAATTCTTTCAGCAGGCATTGCTCAAAAACTGAAATGATCTAACAGGATCTGCAAAATGTATTTATAATTATTCACTGATGTATAAGTTAGTCTTAAATATTCACAGATATGGTTTGACATCACTGACGCAATATGCGAAAGCACCAGTGTAAAAAATGTGATTAGATGATAAACAACTCCATTGGGATCATTATGGTGACCCATTTAACCAAACTAAACTGTTAATTGATGCAAGAGCTTGTTAGAAATTGTTGTCGGCTTAATTTGATGTTTATTCATGACTTTACTTTGCAAACACATCTTCTTGCTCAGTCAGCCATCAAAATCTGAAGACAGTGTGAATATCACTACACGCCCGCAAATCCA
Source organism: Paramisgurnus dabryanus (assembly GCF_030506205.2). Taxonomy (NCBI): domain Eukaryota; kingdom Metazoa; phylum Chordata; class Actinopteri; order Cypriniformes; family Cobitidae; genus Paramisgurnus; species Paramisgurnus dabryanus. Next base: position 17,880,833 of record NC_133344.1, read on the forward strand.
ATTCCATTTTTGAAAGCTACTGTACTATGAATTAGGGATGTGCGAATAATTTTGCAGCCGGTTAAACGCGTAGTGTTTAGGCACGACGCTTATTGCTTTTATAAAATGGTTACTTCATATGCATAGCAGGATTTCAAAAAATAAACAACAGCAAATAAGTTGTAATTTTATTAGTACAAAACAGTACTCTTCCGCCAAACAAAGTAGTTCCTCAGAATAAAGTGTGTCTGCAACAGAGCGCAGTTCCCAAGCAACATAGATGCAGCAAAGACAAAATGAAAATATGATTAAAGATTGTGGTGTTTATTTTTATATGTATATAAATTTACATTTATATCATGCAACTGTTGTAGTGCTGATCAAATATGCTTGAAAGCATGATTTACTCTTTCCTGTCAGCGTTTAAAAAAAATTTGCCAGTCAGTTTTAGTTAAATGCCTTACAGAAAAATAATCTTTTTTAAATAAACATAAAATATATCAAATGAAAGAACAGGCTCGTTTCATCCTACCTTCATTTGTTTTCTTATCACCTCTCAAAATTTAGCAAAATCTGAGATAATTCCTTTTTGTGAAGGACTTTTGTTAAAGATCAGATTCAGGACACGTTATAGGCCCTGTCCCAAATGGCGCACTTCATGTGGACTTTGGTCTTGTGGCCTTAAATTGCGTGTTCTCGCTTAGTCTACAAGTCCGTAGGGTGTCCCATCTGTCATTTTTACGCTTTGAAGTGTGCTCATCAGCACCTCCTTTGCCCCCTTGATGCGGTCTTCAGCGAAGCCCACACTGCAGCAGGCTTCACGCACTTTACCAACCCAGAAGTCCTTGCGAAAGGGCAATCAGACCAATCAGACGACGGAAGGGAGGAGTCACACTGATGGGCAACTTCTCTACCCATTTCCGGTGTGATGTTCGAGTCTGTCCCAAAATACGACTTCGGTGAACCCACGTGGACTCGCATCAAGGGTCCCTAAAGTCGGCATGTTTAAAAACCTGCATGTTTAACGTGTGTCATGTATAAATATGGTCTGATAAGTAATACAGCCATCCCATCATTATTGCAGTTAAATAAAGGTTATAAAAAAAATTCCGTTAGTCGACTAGTGTCGAGTAGTATCGACTAGTATCAACTGTACCGTTTAGTCAACTAGTCGACTAGTCTAGCACATCCCTACTATGAATTCTGTGAATGCAGTGAATCAGTTGACAAGTACCCAGTTTAGATTTCACGAGTCACTCCTACACACATCAGTGTCAGCCTAAAACACCCAACAATCTTTGCTGTCATCATGTCTGCAAACTTCTCAACAGTGTCATGTTCTTTAGCTGACACAAAAACATTTATTCTCACCTGAGCCGCTGGATCCTGGAGATTTGCTTCTTCTTGATGGTCCACCACCGCGAGGAGAGCAGCGACCCTGCATTGAAGATATGCGGCCGTATGACTGCGATTTCGCCACCCTGCACTCTGAGTAAGGCAAAAGACGCCACTGTTAATCTTGGGCTCAATTAAGGATTATTTTATTGTAAGAAATCTTCATTTTCATAAGTATATGTTGGGGATTTGTCTCCTGTATCTGTACTCTTTTATACTTTTATACTATACTAAGGTTGATCAAGTCATTGTTTCTAAGAGCCTACAAAACTTTTGTTCTGACATGCATTTAATTAGATGTCAGACTCTTACTGTAACTTGCACCTGCACCTGTCAGAAAAATAGTAAAAAAAATGGTTCCTAGCTGTCACTCAGGCAGTACCCTTAAACAGGCCCCAATACCTGTATGCACCATTTAGGTCCAGACATGTATACATACTGATATAAGTCTCCCCAAACTCCGCCTATGTGAAAGGCTACCACCCTTAGTAACAGCTAGGGACGTTTTTTCTGACAGTGCACCGTAACATCCACTCAGGCTTTTCACAATAAGGTGGATATGCGTGTAAATTGCATACACCATAAATACCACCTTAGGGGTCAGTTTCCTTTTTTCTCCCCTATTCCTGGCACCTGGTCTTTCTGTTTCTGTAAAACAGAGGGACACATCTGTGTGCACCACTTGATGTCAGTACAGATCAATCTACTGCAACCTCTGTCTGACCCGAGCCAGTCAATGTGATATGTATCAAGGTCTGACGGGTTGGTTTGCTATCAGACTTGAAGTACTGAACCTGTTCCTAATGTAGTATTCACGTTTATTCTTTTAGTACACATTTCTGTCATACACTATAAAAACTCCTTATTGCACTTAAATGTTTCGGTGTAATTGATTAAATTATTTAATTTATACTATCAAATTTCTAGACTAGTGAGGAGTTGCTATAAATTATAAAATAAGGTTGAAATAACTTGAGCTAATTCAACTTATTTTATAATGTATAGCAATTCTTCACTAGTCAAAAAAGTTTAAATTAATTGTAAATTGAAGTTGCCTGTCTCCAGATATGAAATATTTTATTTAGCATTGCACATTAGTAAAGACATGGATTTATATTTTACAATTATGCATTTAGCAGAAACTTTTATGCCAAGTGCACTCAAGGTCAAGGGACTAAGCTATGATCTTTGAATGCAGATTAGTTAGTTGTTTTGATGAACATTACTAGACAATCTTACCACTATCATCCAGCAGGAAGTCATCCTGGTAGCGAAACTTCTCTGGCCCACAGGCAATAAATATATCATCTTCACCAAAAAAGTCCTGAAGGCACATGACCTACGGCCATAAACATACTCCATTTTAGTATAAATCTTCAACAAGTTATTGGTTTGGCAGTCATTTTCTAAAAAAATATAACAGTATACAGTAAAATAACACACATTTATAATAATTATACAAGCCTATTGATAATATAAGCCTATGCACAAAATATGTGGACCGCATTAACCGGTAATTTATACATTACATAATACTTTTATCTTTTAAATTAAATTAAAACTTGTACAGTATTTACTTATATAGGTTACAGTACCCCAGATCTCAAGGCAAAACATTTTGAGGCAGTATAAATCAACAATTAATCAACTAAAAACATAATGCAATTTGAAACCAATTTCTAAAATTAAATGTTAATTAAATGAAATGTAAAATAAGTAGTCACTATGTTGTGCATTATGAAATTAGGTTGCAAACACAATAATGCATTCATCCAAAGAAAATAATTCACTCCTCATATCATATCTGTCAATTGATGCCTCAAACAAGTTTGACATTTGATTTTTAAAGGTCACTATTAAAATATTACAATGTATCATATTCAGCTGTATGAATAAGACCAGTCAGGCGAGACAGCTGCATATCACTTTGAAGTATCATTCACACATACCAATAAGAATTTGTTGCTGTAGCAACAGTGATGTCATCATCAATATCAAAGTAAGATGATTCAATCAGGTGGCAAAAAATGACTCCCACAGCAAGTGCAAAAGTGAACAACCCAATATTAAGTGATGTAATAGAAATACAAATAACATCACTAAGGGATTCTGAGGATAACTTACACAATTAGTCTATAGTTTTCTGATCTGTTCAGAGCTACTGACACAGCTGGGGTTTGGTTGATCTTATACAATTATTTTTATTATTATTATCATGAGTAAATTATAAATAACCATTTAATTTTTTTCCTACTGCAGTGTATGGTTCCCTGAAACGGCAGGCTTAGAGCAGACAGCCATGTTCCCACGCTTCCTTGCCTGACTTTTTTTCAAATAATGCTGAAGTGCTAAATAAAACAGATACTAATTTTGTTGAAATGTTTCTGAAGTATCACAGCACTAAACTATTTATCAGCTTAAATTATGCTGAGCAAGACTGCCAGGGATCATCCACACTGTATGTGGAGAATGAAGGTTCACATTCATGTACATCTTTCAAATGAAGAAACATAAACAGTAGTCATTTTTAATACAGTACTGACAACCAAAATCTACCCAAAGTTTAAAGCAAAATAACTATTGTATATATAATTGACAAGAAAAAAATCTGTAGTCTAACATAACTAAATTAAAACTAAATGCCAAATTAAATTCGCCATGCTTTTTTCACCCTAGGATGTATTTCTCCTCATCACCACGAGGTGTCCCTATAGGAGTTCATTTGGAATCACAATCACTCCTGCACAGCACAGTTTTTCTCCACAAGGGGGACTCTCGAAGACATAAAACGATTTAAAATATGACAAAAGAAACATTAAAACAAGCCAAAACCGCTAAAACCCATCATATTTCTTAATATATATTTCTTAAGAATATAATTCTTTTTTTTACACTTTCAGAAGAAATTATACAAAAGCTGCCCATGGTAGGCTACCCCTACTGACAAAGTTTAAGGTGGCAGTAAGCCTGACAAATCTGGTAAAGCTGCGGGTCATCTAGACTTCCAACCTGACCAGTTACATCAGCCTAAAAAGTGTCCAAAACACAGCTGTAGACCAGCTTGCTACACCAGCAAAACCAAGTTGGGGGAATAGCTAAAACCAGCTCACCGGCTTATGCTGGTCTTAGCTGGATTTTTCAGTAGGTACGGTATCCTTTTAAAAGGTCCTAGGCTATTTAGGAATATGTACTGCATAAAAATGGAGACAACGTGTACATTTAGATAACAAATATGCACTCTTTAAAGGGATAGTTTACCTAAAAATGTTGTCATCTTTTTCTCATTCTCATGTTGTTTTAAACATGTATGAATTTATTTTTTCTGATGAACACAAAAGAAGATATTTTGATAAATGATGATAAACACACAGCTGATTGTAACCATTGACTTCCAAAGTAGGAAAACAAATATTATGGAAGTATTGTGATACAGTAAATGATAAAGAAGATATTTTGATAAATGATGGTAAGCACACAGTTGATGGTACTCATTGAATTCCATCATATTTTTTTCCTACTATGGAAGTCAATGGTTACAATTTCATTTATCACAATATCTTCTTTTGTGTTCATCAGAAAAAAAAATTAGACAGGTTTAGTACAACATGAAGATGAGATTTTTGGGTGAACTATCCCTTTAAGTACAAAGGTCTACTTTTTAAAAGGGTAGGCCTACCGATCGAGTGAGGAGTTTGTACTTTGATTTGTAAGATTGAAAGGTTTTGGGAGCAAACTACAACATTTTGGTAATAAGTTTTCCAATGGCAATCACCACAAAATTTTTACTAGCAACATCTGCCAAACTCTTATATATTGTCAACCTCAATTACCTGCAAGTAAAGCCTCACCACAAAACAACGGTCTGCAAATATCAAGCTCCTATATCATCAGATTACAGAGAGCATACAAGTAAATGAAATTTAATCATGAAACTGGGTTTAAAGATGGAGACGATTAGAAAATCCTAAAATAGCTGGAAAAACATAGCTTTGATTAAAGACTCTGGATGTTCTGGGTTTTAATCAGCCTGTTGGCATGAAATGCATGTATCAAGCAGGACTTATGAAACTTAAACACATACAATACTGCCAAATGATTTATGTTTTTAAATCATGTGTGCCATCTCAAATTGGAAATAAATCTGCTCCATCTGTAAAGCAAATTAGATGCAAGTGAATAATATTCAGTGCACTCAATTTCTTCAAATAAGACCTTTTAAAAAAATAGCCCAATGAGTTTTAAAGTGACATGACACCATAGCATGTGAAAGAGACTGAAGACCTGGTTCAGAAACTTTGCTTAAACCTAAATACTGTAGAATTATAACATCATTCATGTCCAAATAGTAATTCCTCAAATTTCTTTTTTAAGATGTAAAATAAATCTTTGGTGTCTCCAAAGTACGTATGTGAAGTTTTAGCTCAAAATACCATATAGATCATTTAATATAGCATGTTAAAATTGCCACTTTGTAGGTGTGAGCAAAAATTTGCCATTTTGGGTGTCCTTATAAATGCAAATGAGCTGATCTCTGCACTGAATGGCAGTGCCGTGGTTGGATAGTGAAGATTAAGGGGCGTTATTACCCCCTTCTGACATCACAAGGGGAGCCAAATTTCAATGAGCTATTTTTTCACACGTTTGCAGAGAATGGTTTACCAAAACTAAGTTACTGGATTGATCTTTTTCACATTTACTCGGTTAATAGAAGCACTGGGGACCCAATTATAGCACCTAAACATGAAAAAAGTCAGATTTTCATGAAATGTCCCCCTTAAAGAAATCAGGCCAGAAATATTTATTTCGATCAATGCATCATCCGTGAAGCTCTGTCATAAATAAATCAGGGTGATCCAGAGATGTGACCTTCTGTGAAGTGATGCTAGAAGCGTTAATGAGCATCTCCTGCAGGTTTATGCCCTGTTCGACAGAAAGCTTTTACTTGGGCTTCCTCTCAAACAGACACAGCTCTTATGCAAAGCCATTACTGACACTTATCTACAGATCAGTAATGCAAAAGATGTTAGAGAGAAAAACATCAAGTCTCAGTTTAGGCTGTCATATCCGAGTAAATCACACCTTGTTTCACTGAATCATGAAAAAGGTAAAATGATCTACATTAATGGGCGGTTTCCCAGACAGGGATTAGTTTAATCCAGGACTAGGCCTTAGTTTAATTAGGAAATAGTTTTAACAAACATGCCTTACTAAAAACATTACCTGTGTGCATCTTAAGGCAAAACAAAGGGCACTGATGTATTTTAAGATATGTCATGGGGTATATGTTGTTTTCAGTTTGGACAGCTCTTAAAAATGTTTTAGTCTAGGACTAGTCTAATCCCTGTCCGGGAAACCGCCCCTAAGTCTCTTAAAAAAGATACAAAAATCACAAATTCTGAAACAGGACTGTGTGCCGGGTGAAAGCATCAACATGCTGATTTCCCTTTCTTTATATTTCATGCACATGAATAATTCACTTGAATTTTCAAGAAAACTGTTCTTCAATACGCTTGTAGCTAAGGAACGAATCTGTATTGTTGCTTGAACCCCCATATCTTATGATCAAAAACATCTAGACAGTAGAAATATTGACACACATTCATTGGAAACAGACAACTATAGTTGCCAGAGTGCATAGTTGTCATTTTCCTTTTTTTAAGAATTTTTTAGATGTTATCCATGTTTTATTTCTCAATGACATGCATTCTAACAACCAAATAAAGGATTAAAAAAAAAGGTATTTATTTCCTTCCTGTCACATGAGGCTGTCAACTTCTTATCTCTTCTTCCAAGAAACATGGCGAAGGCAAACCCTCCCAAAGAAAGGTAATTTTCATTTTACTAACAAGTATTTTTGGTTGACATAATCATGAAGGTCTCTAGAGTCATCCAAACAAAACAAATCTTACAAGAGATCTATAGTTTTTTATATAATTATTCAAAAGTCCAAGCGGCAACTATAGTTGCCGGTGGGCAAATGACTTGTAAGTACATATATCATGGGGAAATGGGGTACACTGTGTTAATAGGTTAATAATCAAGGTTATTGATCTTTTTTAGTGCTTTTTTCTTTCATAATATCATATCTAAAACCCTTTAACTAACATCTCTACTGTCCATTAGACCTTAATTTTATAGGGAATAAAATCCATACAGGTCATTTAAAGAGGGAGACGGAGATCTCCTCTCATTCCAAAGACTGGTTGCCTATTTTATTGATTTATTTTCATATTATTTTCATTAAAGGACAACTCCGGTGAAAAATAAACCTAGGGGTAATTAACACATGGTTACAGAGTAGATCGTTCTCTGGGATGCGTTTTCATGATAATCGAATATAAAGAGTTTTTTATCAATAAAAACAGATTAGCGTATAGCACTAGTATATGGGGCAAAGAGTAAGTACAAGTAAATCGCTGGTTAATACCACTAACAAGGCTCAAAATAGCCTCACACTACCACAGTAAGGGTCCTTACATGCAAACCGAAGCATTGAGAACTTTGTAATTGTACAAACAGTTTAATAAGAAGCTACTTTATAAAGACAGCACATTATGCGTATTCAGACAGCAGACATCTTGAAAAACAGACTCGACAAGTCGAGCCACGAACGATGTGCTAAGTTATATGAACTAAGTGATATGAACTGACTTGGAGCTGACATATGGTCCGTTGTTTCTGTAAGAAAGCACTGAATGCAACAGAGAAAATAAATAAATAAAAATAATAATAAAAAAACCTGAACAAGTCACAGTTTATTTCACTTAGTACGTGTTCGTAAATCTAAACTTAAGACATTCTTCTTTAACAAAGAATTCCCATAAAATGTCTAGTAGTTGTACTTATCCTGCAATAGTTATTTTGTCTAGAACAAAGCACTCACATACCTTATATGGGTAATATACTATTGCCGCAATAGGTAGCCTGTCTGGAACCGAGCGTTTTTAAACCACAAAAAAAAATATATATATATATATATATCTAGATAGATAGACAGACGGATAGATAGACGGATAGATGGATAGATAGATGTAGAAGGATAATATTTGTCTAAAGTTATATTAAGGTCTATAAGTTCATCTGGATGAAAGACGTTTTCCCTTTGCTTGTCTATATATATTTATTTATAATTATATTATTCTCATGCCCACTTTCCCAATAAAAAACAAAACACGAAAGCAGTAGTTTGCCTCGTTCATATCAGTCAATCACGGTAAAAATACTAGTATGCATGACAACAAAATAAAAATAAAAAATCAGTTGGAAAGGAAATATTACTTTCCAAACTTTGATAGGCATAACTGGATTGGAAATAAGCTGATAAACTGTGTTGCAAGGGGCGAGGAACAACAGTTAATTTTTACGACAGTGTGTTTGAAAGCATTTACTTCCAGACACTAGGGGGAGCTCGTAGATAAATAATACTCAGAATCTTAAAGGGGCCATGGCATACAAATCTAACTTTTTTCATGTTTAAGTGCTATAATTGGGTTCCCAGTGCTTCTATCAACATAGAAAATGTGTAAAAGTTTAACCCAGTAACTTAGTTTTGGTAAACCATTCTCTGCAAGCATGTGAAAAATTTGCTGGTCATTGAAATTTGGCTCTCCTTATGATGTCATAAGACGATCTTATTATAATAATACCGCCCCTTAATCTGCACTGTCCAACCACGGCACGGACATTTAGTGCAGAGAGAAAGAGAGAGAAAGAAAATAATTCAAAGCACAATTGAGTTTCAATTGCAACAAACCACCATCATTGCGATCAGTGTTTGAATTTCACCAGATCATTTGCATTTTAAAGGACACACCCAAAACGGCACATTTTTGCTCTCACCTACAAAGTGTCAATTTTAACATTTATAATAATTTATCTATATGGTATTTTTAGCTAAAACTTCAAATGTGTACTCTGGGGACACCATAATTATTGTGACATGGCCCCTTTAAACAACCCCATGCATTATTCATACACAAATGCATTAAAGCCCCAATAAAATGGGGGAGTTTGTGGGTTTAAATCTAGTCTGTGCAAGCTTTTGATTAGAAGATGCGAATGAGATGGTCTTACTTCAGCTGTTTCTAAAAGAAAACATGCCAACACAGCAAGAAAACTGACTGTCAAGGTCATTCATAAAGACTTAAAAAGGGTGTGGCCACCATAAAACATACTAACCACAAAATAACATCCTGATATAATGACACAATTTACACATTACCACAGTACAGCCCAGCATGCCCTATGTGATTAACCACTCGAATACACATTTCATTAAGGTCTGCTCTCTGTGACACTGAATGTACTGCTATAATTCATTTCACCCCTGTTGAGACTTTATAGCGATGGAGGGGCAACCACAGTTCAAACACAGCCAGCAGACAACGGCAGAACAATAGATCACCATTATAATATTGCACAAAGCACGCTGATGAAATTACTTAAACATCCGAGAGCAAAATAGATTTCCTAATATTCATGCTGTAAAAATGCATTCACCAGCAAAGATAAAGCAGACAGATAAACGCTGGAGCCAAGACAGGATTGATTTCCTCTTCACGCCGACTCTCAGTGACACAGCAGCAGCAGAAAGAGCTGACACATGTCACATTAATGCCTTGCAGAGGATCGATCTAGATAAACCCCCGCTGTTAACACTCAGACGCCTTTCATTTGGAAAACCCCACCCTGCACCCACCATACCATCCAAGACCTCCATAACACAGGTTAACACATGGAGCCGAATGTGGTGCCGAATCTGTGAAAAGTGGACTCCGAGAAATATTCTGCTCTATAAAATGGTTGTTTTAACCCATATTTTGGAACCCATACTTTGGATTAACAGGTTAACCCTCAGATTGAGTTTGTCTATATTTCACATAACCATGGGTTGCATTTTTAGGGAGGTATAGTGAGGGTGCGTTAACTGAATTTTCAACACGCATTTAATGGTGGACTGTGAACATTTCACTTGATCTTTCAGGATTTCACTAAAAAGACCCTTTCATTGTTTCTTAATGGGACACTCAACTTTTAAAAAAAGGCTCATTTTGCAGCTCCCCTATAGTTAAACATTTGATTTTTACCGTTTGGATTCCATTCAGCCGATCTCCGGGTCTGGCGGTACCAATTTTAGCATAGCTTAGCGTTATCCATTGAATCTGATTAGACCATTAGCATCGCAATAAAAAATAAGCAAAAAGATTCAATTTTTTTCTATTTAAAACTTGTATTTTCTGTAGTTACATCGTGTCCTAAGACTGACGGAAAATAAAAGTTGCGATTTTCTAGGCAGATACGCAGCACCCTATATAGTCCCCTTGGTTACTTTCAATAGCAGGGGACTATTTTCACCCGCTGCGTAATATCATTGCGCCTGATGCAGCCATGGTACAGCAGCAAAGTCCTTGATTATTACGCCATAATGAGAGTCTAGAAAATCGCAACTTTTAATTTTCCGTCGGTCTTAGTAAACGATGCTCTAATCTAATTCAATGGGTTATGCAAAGCTTTGCTAAAAGTGGTACCGCCAAACCCGGAGATCGGCTGAATGGATTCCAAAACGGTAAAAATCAAATGTTTAACTCTAGGGGAGCTAGACAATTAGCATATTTGTGTCCCTTTAATGCCGGGTATGGCAACATATTTAAAATAAACCATATAATCTGCACTTGACAATAACAAACGCCTGATTGAAATCAAAGACTCTTAATGTTTCACAGTGACCTTTCATCAGTAAATTGAAGTGTCTATAGAGGAGGGTTATGCAAGTCCAGCAGAGGCAGATTATGAGTAATGACTTGCTCCATAAATGCAACATTGCAATGACGTCCGGCCCCAATTGCAAACCTACATGGGATTTACAGTGGAGAGAGTTTACTGTCAGGACAAGCTGCGCATTGACATGGGTTACAGACCTGATCTTACAAACATGAGTTCAAATCAAGGGGTCAGGCTTTGACTGTTTAAGTTTGACAATTACAGCTTGTATATGTCTGGAAACGAAAAATTATGAATCCCAAATATTTCATTTGATTTCCCAATCAACAGAGATATTCTTTCAGCTCTGAAGTAGGCACTTGACATAAAAATACAACCGAGTGCACGTGAACAAAGAGAGCAGGGTGCGATATTGCATATTAATATAGTAACATGTGCCAGCCGAACGACTGCCATTTAGATAAACAAGATTAAAAAGTATATGATACAGTATATAAAGTAACTTGAGGGGGATTTAAAAGGTAAATATCTGTCTGTCCTTAGGCTGTATGATAAACTAAAGGAGCCTGTCTCAAGAAGCAGATACAAAAATGATGATTAATAGTAATAAGCCACAATTTTAATTTAAACCAAAAAAGCTACTGTACATAAAAATCCAAGCTACAGATCTGCAATGAACAGGCAGTCAATCTTAAAATGACTCCATCAGACTAAAGCAGGTACAGGTTTCACTCCTCCATCTGGAGCACTTAAACTGAAAGTGCTGAATGTCTGACTCATCACAAAAGATAAATGTTTGTCAACATATAACCAACATTATCACTCAAATACCTTTAAAAGCCTGTATCGCTAGCTCTAAATGAAATCCTGCAAGGAAAAGATAAAGGATGGGATGTACAGTAATGACTAAGGCCAAGATTTCTTCAATTAAGTGAAGATGTATTTGCAAGATTTTGATGCATGCCTTTTTTCTTTAAAGGCGGGGTGCATGATTTTTGAAAAACACTTTGGAAAAGGGAGTCAGGCCAAGCACCAAAACACACTTGAAGCCAATCAGCAGTAAGGGGCGTGTCTACTAACCGACATCGATGCCTGGGTTGTGTATAGGTGATTCTTCCGAAATCCTGATTTAAAAGGTGTCCAGCATCAGAATTTTTAAAAAGCTCTTGAAGCCAATTTTTTTAAGACACATAAAAGATTAAGGTCTGAACTTACTATAACCATTATTTTTAGAGGATTTAAAAAATATTTCCTATAGAATTATACAAATTTTTTTGATTATCATTATCAAAAATTATCATTACCGCAACATGATATTAAATTAAATATATGCATTTACAAACTCATGTTTCGGTAATGAGAACTAAAAAGTTGTCATAGGTACTATGATAAAAACAAAACTTCAACTTTTATCTGGAGAAAAAAAATAAGAACTGCTTACCTGGTAGCCATCTTGAGTGTCACAGTCAATTATGTCCCTTACAACTATTTTTTTTTTTTTTAATGTTAGTTCCCTGAGGGCTTAAACAATGATTGAAAATTGTTGCAGAGGATGAGAAAATTGGTCTTGGACACATTTATTTTCCTTATTATTGTCTCTACATTTACCAATGATTACCAAGGACCACATGCTTCTTTACTGTAAATGTTTATAGTATAACATGCACTGAAGCTTTTAATTTTTTAGATTTTTTAATTATAAATATTTCCATGTCCAAGAACCCAAATCCAGTCATGGACACATTGCGGTAATGAAAATTTCCCCCTTAAATGTGGAAAAAACAACTAAATTTGTTTGTATGATGACATTTGAAATCATGTGCAAAATAGTACATGAAGAGATGTTTGTAACTGTATGCTTCTTATTTTGATGCTCATTTACTTTTTTATCAAAATGTTTCATGATACCTGATAAGTCTAATTTCGCGAGAATCGCCCGTATGTGTGAGGTGGGTCAATCAAAAGAAGGATTCTATTGGGGTAGGGACGTGTTGTTTTCAAATATCAATAGCATTCAGCGATCATGCACCCTGCCTTTAAGTAGATATAGACTGTATACAAATTCTGAATGCATAATTCTGAAATCAAATCTCTTGGTTCATCAACACACACTACAGCGGTATTCTGAGTGGTGCATGTTTTTATAACAGAAAATACACAGCCATGTGTAACCTGTTATCGCTGGAAACCTAAGCATCCTTCATCCCAACCCCAGGCTTACTACAACCCCACTACTGCATCCCTCCTGCTGCAGAGGCTGTTCCTAAGCAACCACTCCCAGCAACCACATTGCCATAGAAACCGACAGAGGTTTGATAAAAGATATCAAGCAGAAGGAAAAGGTCTATGCATTATTGGGATGTGAAAGAATTGGTGATACTTTCAAACTGGACAGATCTGTTTAAAAAATATCCCAGTGTTATTACTATCAATACAATTTTAGTAATGGTTATAATATCTTGGATTTTAATTTAACCTAAATGAATAACACTGTTTAAATGGTCACTGCTTATATTCATTGAGTAGGGGTGATATGATGGAGATGCATAAATGCTACAAATTTGAAACCTTGAAAACAGATATTGTTTATTATCTATTGACAAGATTATAGGTGGATTGGATTTAAACTGTCAAAAAAGGCAGTTTGCCAAGCGGCATAGTTATCAGCAATCGCTAAATCTCAAAATCATCAGTCAGTATTTTACTACTTAAAGGGATAGTTCACCCAAAAATGAAAATTCTGTCATCATTTACTCAATGTTGTGTTGTTACATACCTGTATAAATTTCTTTTTTCTGATGAACACAAAGAAAGATATTTTTAGAAATGTTTGTAACCAAACCGATCAGAAGCACCGTTGACTTTCATAGTATTCTTTTTCCTACTATAGATCAATGGGGCTTCTTATTGGTTTGGTCAAAATATCTTCCTTTGTGTTCATCAGAACAAAGAAATGTATACAGGTTTGTAACAACATGACAGTGAGTAAATGATAACAGAATTTTCATTTTTGGGTGAACTATCCCTTTAAACACTGCTTTGCATTTGTCTTACAGTCTATAAGGAGAACAGTCTGACCTCTTAAAGACCATGATGCATGAGCGACTTAATCTTTAGAGAAACAAGGGCACTCAAGAGACTAGCTTAAGATGATCTTCTTCCAAATAGTATTTTCAACTAAACAAATCTATTGTTACTGCTGCAACCACCTGACTTAAAATTACATGATTGCAAACTGTACCTACCAATTTTCCATCCACTGTATATAACCTCTTGACCGCGCCCGAGTCCAGTTTGATAGCATCTGTGATGTCCGTGAGAACCTGTTCAAAGGTATGAGCCGTCTTCTTGTTGAGAAGGATGCGCACGGCCTTCCGAGGCTTCACCCCGCTACGGATTATGGTCACCAGTTTTGGCCGGATGAAATCCTTATTATCCTTGTTTTCCACAGAGCCACCCTTTGCGCTGGCCAGAGAGGTGGGTCCACGTGCGGATGCAGTGGTCCTGACCGACCAATTTGGGTTGACGTTTTTGGTGTATTCCAGGTTTTTGTAAGGCTCAATTGATCCACACACATAGCTCTCACCTGTAATACATAAAAAACAGGAATAAACAAAAGTTAAAGAGCTACCACTTTCGCTCTAAATTCTGTTGGGTTATTTTTAACCCAATGCTGGGTTAATATTGGACAGAACACATGTTGGGTTATAAATAAACCAATGGTTGTTGTTAACCCAATCATGAGTTGAAAGAACCCAGCATTGCATTGACACAACCAAGCATAGGTTGATTTATTAGCCCAACATGTGCTCTGTCCAATATTTACCCAGCATTTGGCTAAAGGAAAACGCAATCGTTTTTTTATATTTTACTATGTTCTTACCTCAACTTAGACAAATTAATACATACCTATCTTTTTCAATGCATGCACTTAAAGGCGGGGTGCATGATTTTTGAAAAACACTTTAGGAAAGGGAGTCGGGCCGAACACCAAAACACAGCAGTAAGGGGCATGTTTACTAACTAACATCGTTGCCTGTGTTGTGTATGCATGGGGCGGGTCTATCAAAAGAAGGTCCAGATGCTATTGGGTAGGGGCGTGTTTGTTTAGGTGATTTCAAATATCAACATATTCGACCTCGGCGTGCAGTAACATCATGACTCCTGACTACTCCGCCTCTCGGTCAAACTTCCGTCATTATACCTGCGACCGAGGTCGAAGAGCTGCAAACTAAGTGCTTTTCCGCCATGCAATATAGTTCTAATTTTTATCAGCTTAAAAAAGCGCCACTTTTTATTTAGTGCCACCATACTTACTGGTGTAACTACACATGTAACAGTCTGTAAATAGGGAAAACATGGAAGTGTTTGGTGGCTTCTAAATTCATCCCTGTTTGGAGCCATAGGAATGAATGGGGCTAGGCTAAATGCTAACACATTCATGACGCGCTGTACAAAGATTAACTGCATGCACTGAAAAAAGATAGGTATGTATTCATTCGTCTAAGTTGAGGTAAGAACATTGTAAAATATTGAAAAACAGTGATGTTTTCCTTTAATACATCAAAATTAAGAAGGGAAAATTCACCCAAAAATAAAATTCTGTCATCATTTACCCACTATTAAGTTTTTACAAATCTGTATCACTTTCTTTCTTCTGATGAACTCGAAGGAAGATATTTTAAAGGATGTTTGTAACCGAACCATTCGTGAGCCCTATTGACTTCCATAGTAGGAAAAAGAATACTATGGAATGGGGCTCACAAACTGTTTGATTACGAACATTCCTCAAAATATCTTCCTTCGGGTTCATCAGAACAAAGAAATTCATACAGGTTTATAACAACATGAGAGTGAGTAAATAATGACAGACTTTTCATTTTTGGGTGAACTATCCCTTTAACAAACAGTTGATGGCACCCATCTGTAAGTCAATAGATGCCATTGATTGTGTGGCTACCATCATTTATCAAAATACCTTATTTTGCATTCCACAGAAAAAAACTCATACCGGTTTTAAACAACAGGAGGTGAGTAAACAATGACAGAATTTTCATTTTTGGGTGAACTATCCCTTTAATAAAGCATGTGTACAACTAAAAAGCACAAGTCGGCTTGAACTGCATTAAAGGGGACATTTCACAATACTTTTTTTAAGATGTAAAATAAATATTTTGTGTCCCCAGAGTGTGTATGTGAAGTTTTAGCTCAAAATACCATAATATAGATAATTTATTATAGCAAGTGCTACTTTTTAGTTGTGAGCAAAAATTTGCCATTTTTGGGTGTGTTCTTTTAAATGCAAATGAGTTGATCTCTGCACTAAATGGCAGTGCCATGGTTGGATAGTGCCGATTAAAAGGGTTGTTTTTTTCCCTTTCTGACATCACAAGGGGAGCCAGATTTCAATGACCTATGAGAGAATGGTTTATGAGAACTAAGTTACTGGGTTGATCTTTATCACATTTTTTAGGTTGATAGAAGCACTGGGGACCCAATTAAAGCACTTAAACATGGACAAGTCAGATGTTCATGATATGTCCCCTTTAGGTCACTGTTGAAATGCCCAATGTGTCTCTCATTCAAATTCGAACCATTTCACATACAATCAAAGTGTAGCACAGTTCAAATGTAATGACCTTAGCTTAAGGTTTGATTTATTGTTCAACACTGAAAGGAAGGAAGTGGTATAGTGATGCAAAAGTTGTAAAATATTAATGAGCATTTTAAAATTATTCTGCCCTCCATTACAATTACAGACTATAGAGATCCCACAAATGATAAAACCATGGGATATACAGTACTGTGCATGAGTTATCCTAACATCTTTATCTAGATACTGTAAGTATAATTCATAAAACTATAAATCCTATGTAAAGAGCGTTTTCACTGGTTTACATCCATATGAGATCACCAGCAGACTCAGCATCAGGACCACATGTCAAGTTAAATCAGGACACAAAACTTAATCGTGTCGCCTCCACCCTCACCTTCCACCAGCTGATCCATGCTGGCGATCCTGGACCCATCAATGGAGTAAATGGTCCGGACCCCTTGGGGCAGATTAACATTATCTGACAGGGAGCGGGTGAGGTCTGCAAGTAAAGCATCGAAAGACCTGAATCTGTCGTTGGAGATGGCGTACACGATGCCTTTGAAGTAGCGGTCCCCGTTGCGGTAGAACCGGACCTTCTTTGCTTTTTTCTCGGAGCTGAGAGCCTGCAGGGTCCGGGTTCGGTACAGACTGCAGTGGGCGCTGTGCGTGGGGCTGGGCAGTCCGTTTCCACGTGAACCCGCCCGGCTGTATCTGTGTGCTTTGTCCCGTTCGTCGAAATGCTCCAACTCCATTGCAACACACGTGGATGTTGTAGCCTTCTGGAAATGTGAAATAATGTAATGCTTCTTTCACCATTATTATATTTAATTGTGTTGACATATATATTAAATGAATAAAACATTAGAATAGCTATATTTCTATAGTGCTTTTCACGGTGTTGCATTGTTCTTGCGCAAAATACACATAAGACACAAGTAAAATAAAATAACAGCAGATAGTGAAATCATTAAACATTTAAAATACAACGTATAGTTTTTTCATTAGATGATAAATATTCATAGATAATTGTGTCTCATACACAACATTATTTTATATTCACATGCTTTGAGGAATAGCGAAGAAAGGGTACACACCTAGTCGTGATTTATAAACCAATATTAATGAAATAATATAAATAAAACGCATTCTCTGGCATGATGCACCTTGCTTAACCCCTCCCTACCACCCCAAAAAAGATATGCATCTTACTTTTGCGCGTTTAAATATCCAACGACCACAGTCGCTATGAAATCCTATGAAATCTAATGGCTTGTCATCTCATCCAGGGGATACTGATGATGGTTTTTAAGAGCAGGAGGAGATCATCATGAGGTCTTTGTGAGCTCTGGTCCCAGTCAAGTGCTCTGTGTGATGCTGCTGGCTGGGGAGGATGGGCTGCAGCCGGTGTCTGTCTGCTCTCTCGCGCTTATTTGCATTGGACCATCCCTCATTGCAACCGTAAGCCTTTGTCGTAGTCCTGTACGGAAGCTCTCAGTGAATGAAGAGACACCACGCTTGTGTCTTAAAACCTAGTTAGCTGCTTGCTAGTAGTAGATGGTGAATGATGCGGCTTTGTGCATGCGTCCTTACGGTAAGGTTAAGTACAGTCACTTTAAATTGTAATTTATTGAATAACGCACATGATGGATTATAATTTTTTCATTAATTTCTTCAATGAATAGTAATAGGGATGAATATAATCGCAAGTGCCGTTGTCCTGCGCTCCTCACATCATGCAGTGTCACACCCACTATTGTGCACGGTACTGTATGACTTCATCGGTTTCAAATAAAGCTGGCTTCCTTCCATGCAGTGTGGATGATCTCAACCTTTTTGACACTAAGAGACCCCCTCACTTACAATATATATCCAACAAAATATTTGTTTTATAAAATATCCAAACACTACTTTACGTTTTAGCTTATTTTAATGCTTATTTTGTCTTCGTTTTAAATAAATTAAATGACACTGGCTCCCTAGCCTCCTGTCCCTTGAGGACCACTGGTTTGGTGCACCACTTACAAAATTTGTGCTGTTAGCTGACAAATATTTCACATTTTCAGTGTTTCTTTTAAGTTTAGTGTTATATATTTTTAAAATATATATGTAAAATTTTAAAAGAATATTATAATTTTATTCTTTTAAAATACATCTCACTCCTTAGACACATTATACCACTAATAATAATTATTAGCAATATATATATATATATATTTCACTGCAGGTATGCTTCAGGTCTGAATGCAGGCATTAATAAATTCATGCTATTACTTGTCTACAATATTTCTTTGCAAACCCATCTATTAATATAATCAACTTTTCTAAGTAACACATCTAAAAATGTTAAATTAAAGTGTAGATTTAATGGCTAAGAAAATATGAAAAGTATAATTTTCAAACATGTTAAGGCTTTAATAAGATGAGAACACATCATTTGATCTCACATAAAACAGCTAATAATTTGAGTACCAGACATAAAATCAGTTTATATAGTTAACACCAGATGGCAGCACTGCATCTAAACTGCAATTAATCTGAATAAAGCAGCATTTAATGTCAGTTTAAAAGGCTATGTACAGTGACAGTAACTGATACACATCAATATCTAATAACTAAGTACTGATAAATGTAACAATTAAAAAAAATTCATTGCAAACAAATAATTGTACAAGACACTATGCTTTAAATAAATAATTTTTTATTGTGTCAGATAACCACAGGCTATTAGATTCTGACAGTCAGCAAAACAACAGTCAGTTGACATTAATTGTTAAACATTATTTAAATACAATTAAATAAGTCACACTGCAATAAAGATTTAGAGTGCAGAGTTCTGTCTGTTTTTGTTATCACATTTGAAAATTATAATTGTCTACAAGTATTAGCCTACATTATACAGGTAATGAAACTAATAAAAAAAAAAAACATAAAATTGCAATAATATCTTCACTCTAAAAATGTCTGGGTTATTTTTGACCCATGTTGGGTAAATATTGGACAGAACACAGCCTGGGTTAAAACTGACCCAATGCTGGGTTGTTTTAACCCAACCCATGGTTTCATAACAACTATCCAACATTGGGTCGTCTTTAACCCAGCATGTCTTTTGTCCAATATTTTACCAAACATGGATCATAAATTACCCAGCCATTTTAAAGAGTGCTTGAGGTGTCAACCCGTGAACTTGGAGAACGACTAACCAGCATTTGAACATGGTGTAATACACACAAATACACACATGGTGTGTTACAGTTTAACATAGTCAGTATGAAATGTCTATCTGTTGTTTAAAATATTATTAAAATTATTATATTTAATTATTTTTTAACTTTTCCACCAAGGATTTAGATTTCAATTACATTGCATTTCTACTATATCTGATTTTAAAATATTAAACATTGTAATCAGACTGTTCGGATGCTTATATATTAATTGAATACCTGACACTCATCTTCCAAATAAATATTCATATCCGAGGGTTTAACGGCTTTTTGGAAGTGCTGCAAGCAAATTGCAGATCTATAGCATTCTAATATAATGATAAACAGAGCTTAGTAATAATAAATAAACTTATATATAAAATACAAGAATATTATATTTGTTAAGGCTCCATGGGACAAAAGGAAAAAGTAAACATTTGGATATCAACTTTAGAAGTCCATTTATAATAAATAAAACGTGCATAACAGTAATTATGGATGTTTTCATATTTTTAGCTAAATGGTGGATTCAATTGCTGGTGAAATGTAAGGCAAGTTCAGAAAAACTGTACGGCAGTAGAGACAACTTTTAAAGTGCATTTACCCTATGATACAGTGAATAAAGTATGCAGCGCATAGGCAGCAGGACAATTCGGTGCATCAAAGCCTTAAAGAGTAACTAAACCCTTGGTCATTGCCTGACTCCACCCACTGGCGATATTTGAAAAATGCAAGAAAAGTGGGCAGACCCTAACGGATATAGAGGGGACGAACTGAAATCGTGCAAGGGCATAGTGAGCTTGAACCTGCTTACGTAGGGTCGTACCGCTTAAATCACGCAGTACCACAACATCCAACAAGAAAATTTAACTGCAGTAGTCACTGTTCAACCTGAAGAGGGACGTTTTTGCACCATATATTGTAGCATTGAAACACTTTATACCCAAATGTCAAAAACGTTACTCAAATCAAATGAATAGCACTAAAAACGCCCCATTTTTACAGATCATTAACTAAAAAAATTGGTTTAGTGTTTAGTTACTCTTTAAGCTAGTCCCAGACTAAAAAAAATTTTTTAACTGAAAAACAGATTCCACTGACATATTAAAAAGTATATAATTGTTTTGTCTCAAGGTGCACACAAGTAATGTTTTTTGTAGGGAATGTTTGTAAAGGCAACTTAATTGTTCTAGTATAACTAAGGCCTAGTCTTGGTTTGATTTAAACCCTGCAGTGGTCTTGTTAAAGCCTTTGGAGTCATTCACGTAAACAAATAACATCAAAATGATCCACCCGGTTCTTTATTTTTGAAAGCATGTCTTTTGGTTTGCTCTTACAAATGGACACCTAATGGATAGTGGTCTGAATCATCTGAGCTATTTTTGGTCTTTATGTTTTTCAACTTCACTACCTTGCTCACTGACTTTATAGTCTGCCAGAATGGCATTGGCGGTCTCTTTGCCAGTCTTCTTGACCATTGCCTTGACTCCCAGGTTGTCGATATTGAATGCGGTGACGCCCACATTGATGGCCGAGTTGACGGCGTGATCTGTGGCCTGGCCCGCTGCAGCCCCATACCTTGATTACAGATAACCCAGATTGAGTAAATGATGTGAGATGAGAGATACCGAGCTGATGGAATGAGTTTTGGGAGACTCGAGTATTCCCAAAGCAAAGCGAAGCAGTTAGTCAAGCAAGAACAGGGATTAGATTTTCTGGAGAACATTTCGATTTGGAATGTAAAATTATTTTTGCACATGCTTGTTTTTGAATTTAAAAGGTTCAATGTTTTGTGATTTACAGAAGTGTCAATGTCAAATTAAAATTTGGTAAATACTTTTGTGAGAGGGTTTAAGTAATTGCAAAGCAAAAACTTAAAAAGTGACAGCCTAGATTAAATTCCAGTGGGCTCTAAAAGTCTGAGACCACATTCTGAAAATCATATTCAGATTACTCAAATTGTTAAATAATTAATTCTCAACGAAAATAGCTGTATTACATAAAAATAATGCAAAGTGCAAGAAGTTTTAAGCGTGGTTTTAGTCTTCTTAGCCCACTACTATATATGTCCAAACCATTCCTGATTCTTTGTGTATTCTTATTTAACTTAAATGCACGGTAAGTCACCCTCGCCAAATGTATTAATGCAATGCAATGCATATGTTGCATATATTTCCACTTATTTAAACACCTCATTGCACTTTCAAATTATTCATTGTTAGAGTTAAAGGCAAGCTTAGAGCTCAAAAACAATGTAATGAATTATTTTCAGCTGTTAGGTTCAGATATTCATTGCATTAAACTGTGGATCAGTGCACACAGTAAGGATGCTAACGGAGGTCTCTAAATCATTATTTACAGTAAATCATTAGCATTGCATGCAGGGGTTGACCTTATTAAGACACCCAAATCAGCCACATTAGCTTTAGCCATGCTTATTTGAGCATTAAGGTCATTTTGTAGGGTTAAGGGTAAAAGTTTCTACTTTTTTTCATTTGAAGGGACTGAAATGTTCTCTAGACCCCTAAATCTGCAAAAAAAATATATATATGCAAGAAAATTGTGTGAGTGCATTTGAGCTTTTAACTTTTTGTCATTAAAGTAATTTGTGCACTGCTTCAAACAACATTAGTATGATCAACTAAAGCGGCAAAAGATTTGAGAATGTAAAGACTTACTTATGTTTTACTGTGGTAACCGTCTCTGTAGCAACACTCTTTGCAATGTTTTTTGCTGCAACCTCCAACCCAGTCCACATTGTTGCAAATCCTGTAAACACAAAATACTTTGTTAGTTTAAATGACACTGAATCATACACTGACTGAAAGTATAAAAAGTATGCATTGATCATTCATTTGAACTCATTTATTTTGATCCAAGTAAAGTTATGCATGATATGATCCTAACAGAAAATAGAAATACCATTTAATTAAATTAAAGAGGTAAAAGATTGAAGATGGAGTAAATTTTACCTTGAACCCCACTTGCTGCGACCACCATGGCACCGTCAATATTGGAGCGGCCATCCTTGTCTTTCTTTACAGACTCTGGGATAAGCTTTCCTCCGTGCTTCTTGACATGAGGTGCCAACTCTCGGCCAACGTGGCCAGCGACAGTGCACAGTCCATCCACTGAAACAGTACAGGGGTCAATGACGTGACGTTAATTATTTTGTGTCCGTATGGTTCAATTAAATGTAAAAGGGTTAAAATTTCAAAATGAATTTGCAGATTACTTGCATACATTCTCTTACAGTCTAAAATTTTGAAAGAATATTTGGGGGATAATTGCAAAAATGTCAATGTGGTGTAACCGGTCTGTGTCAGTTGGTGTAACTAGTATCTTTTTAAATAAAAATATAAATATATTCATAAAAAAAGTGGAATAAAAATTTAGTGTAATATGATTTTACATACATTTTACATCATTTGTTAAAGATTATTTAGAAAACAGAGCTGTTTTAGCATATGTCAGGACAAATATTACAAAAACGCAACTAATAAAATGATATTTTAAAATGTTTTTTTATGATTACGCTTACATGTCATCAAGGTGGATAAAATATATAATATTTCTCATTCTTTGGCGCAATTGGTGGTTACACCATTTGACATTTTCAGGTCCATTTAGTCTTAACTTTCATAAAAATGCTGCAAATGTAATTTTTTTATTGCATTAAATTAACATAAATACACCATGTGCATTGAAATAAACCTGATGTGTGCTTTTAAAATAAGTTTTTTTTTAAAGATTTTAAAATTTCTCATCTTGCCAAACCGTTTTTGGAGCTGTCAATGATTTGTTTCACGTATATTTATTGACCACCTTTTTTACTTTAATGTGACAATTCAGGCTACTCTCAGCAACAGTGAATTAATAAAAACAAGGAAATCCTTACCGAGAAACTGGCTGACCTTCACTGCGCCTCCTGTGGCTTGTTTGGCTACATTAAGGCTTCTTGTTAGGGTTGGGCTGACATGAGTTGGTTTGTCTTCTGGCGTGATGTGTTCTCGTAGTTTGGATGCACCTTTTTGTATGGCTTTTCCAGTGTACTCTGCTCCCTTCACCAGGCCCCAGCTTAACCATGAAGCCCCTGTCAATACAGTTAAATAAGTATTTTAATACAGAAAAGTAAACCGGGTTACTGTAGCTTCACAGGTAGAGCATGTTGTTTGCAAACATGCATAAGATGATCAAATGCATACACTGAATGGACTAAAAAGTCATAGACTTTCAGTAGATCATAACATCTAAAGAGTAATGCTGCGTACACACCAAACGCAAAGCATCGCGTTCCTTGCTTTAGATTACTTGTGCAATTCAATGGGGTGTACACACCAAATGCAAATTCAATGATTTACGCAAGTAGATTACATACAAAGTCAATGCAAAGACGCGAATAGACGCAATTGACACAAACAGACGCAAACTTGCACGGGGCAATATGAATAACGTGATTTGGACGACAGGAATGTCGTGAAAACGTGCGCTATTTGCCTTAAACGTGTATTCGCGCAAGTTGAAAATAAGCGAAAAATCCACAAGTTAAATCCTGCGAGTCTAGAGCGAGGAACGCGATGCTTCGCATTTGGTGTGTATGCAGCATAACTTCGTGTCATGCTAATTTTTTTCTCAAGTTGAATATTTTCAAAAAATGCGTTTGAGGCAAAAAGCTTGTTTGTGTCATTTGCATCGCCCCCTCCCTATTCGCTTCAATTCTTGTCTTTGTAATCTACTCATGGAAAACGTTGAATTCGTGTTTGGTTTGTGTACGCCCCATAAGCCCCCCAAAACATACTAAAAACATGCTTTTTGTCTCGATAATAAATATAAATGAGCAGAATACTGCAATACCACTACAACCCACCGGGGGTCATGGCCTACTGTTTGGAAAACAGTAGTAGATAAGTGTCTGCCATACTTTTGTTTCAGTGAAAGCATTACAGCATTAAGTCATCTTTGACAGGGTGTTGTAGGCATAAGACAAAGCATACTATATATTAAAGCTAGACAGGAGCCCTTACCTGTCAGAATTCCCTGTGCCACCTTCTCGCTCCATTCAGGGAGTACCATCTCCACCTCTGCAGCAGAGGGCGCTGCTTCAGCTGGACTTATTGGTACCTTCTGGCCCAGGTTAATGGTATCCTCTGCATCGTCTGATTCCTTGGTCACACAGGATATCGGGCAACAGTTAAAAAAGAGCATCATTAAAAATGTACAAGCAAATGGTGACCTTTAAGAGCATATGAACATTAGACAGTATTGTATATAAAGGGGGTAGGGAATGTTTGCGTTTTTTCCTTTTGCTAAAAAAATATTTTTGTCTCCAAACATTGTTCATGAGCCAGTAAGTCAGCAGGGCCTGGTACAACAACCTGTTATTTCCTCAACAATGAGGGTGTTTGTTGTTGCCCCTCCTTTAAAGGATCTGTGACACTTGGCTGCAAGCTCAGTAGCAGCCGTTTACATTTTTTAAGCTGGTTTTAGCTGGTCTCCTAGTCTGGCCAGTCACTTTTTAGTCCTTTTAACTACTCTTTAATCCTTGAACCTTTAATGTGTCAGCTTAGGACACCATCTTAAATTAGCAAAGACCAGCATATAGAATACGCTATTCTGTTAATAGGATTACAGGTCATTTATTTTACAAACATTGGTGTGTGCCAACTAAAATACTGTGCGCAAGCCAAAGCAAACTCATTATTTCCTGATTTACAAACATTGCGCCCTCTTTGGGTGAAAGGCTCGTCCTAAGCAGCAAAAAGCTTATAGGCATTGTAACATCCACATGAATGGCCAAGTCCAGTAAATAATAAAAATACAGCAGGGCTCTACGCAAGGATTTATCTATTCATCTACTGGCCCGCTTGGCACTTGTCATTCAAAAGAGTTACAATGCTTTAGTACCTTGTTAAACAAATCCCTCAACCTCTCAAACACACCTGTAATCTGTGAAGATAGTAAAGGGTTAATAATGCAAGCCAATGTGTAACATGCAGAAGTCTGATTAAATTGTGCAAGAGGTTTACCACCATGTACATTCGTGATGCTAGTCTGTTGCAATAAAGACAAACTGAAAATACCATGCATCCAGCAAACTTCTCACAGAACCAGCAAACACTGGAATTTATAAAGGAAGGGGAGAGTGAGTGACACGCAAACTGTTATAAAAGGTCGATCGGCCACACCTGCTCGGATGCCTCAGCTGCCCCCTGTGCTATTGAAGTAGGGCTGCAGGGGACACAGGGGCAGCTCACCTGGACACGCAGGTCAGTCATCTGAGAGAGAAAGTCCTGGAAGAGCTCACGCTCCTTCTGAGGAAGCTCAGAGGAGAGGACCACCCCAACGTAGGAGCCGGGGGTGGGAGCCATCATGTCTGGGAACATGTAGACCCCTGTGCTGCAGAGCAGGACTGGAGAGTCAGTGGCCATTAAAGGGTAAAGCCAGTCACAAACCTGAAATGATAAAATATATACCATTATTATGACTTATTACAAAGCTGAAATGCTTGATTCTGATTGGCTAGTCACAACATTCTGAGGTTTGTTATTTACTTTATGTGCCTGAAACTAATAATACAGCCTCATCCAGGTACGTAGAGTAATCTTGACTGGTAAAGTTTAATATTTACAAATGAATTAAATTTAAATATGCATATTTAAGAAGACATGCCAATATATGTTTTAACCAAACGCATGTTTGTCTACTCTTGTTTAAAGGGGACATATCATGTAAATCTGACTTTTTTCATGTTTAAGTATATAATTGGGTCCCCAGTGCTTCTATCAACCTAGAAAATGTGAAAAACAACAACCCCTCTTGTGATGTCAGAAGGGGATAATACCGCCCCTGAATCTGCACTATCCAACACAACGCTGACATTTAGCGCAGATATCAGTTATTTACATTTAACAGGACAAAGTGGCAATTTTAACATGTTATGATATTTTGAGCTAAAACGTCACATATGTACTCTGGAGACACCAAAGATTTATTTTACATCTTAAAAAGAGTATTGTGAAATGTCCCCTTTAAACTTCACATCTTGGCTTTAAAGCCTGAATAATATTCATTCTGCCCTCATGACTGCTAGCATTAAATTGGATTAGCGTCAAATCCAAAAGCACAGCAACTGGAGGTTTTGTATCCAGCATGAAGACACAGCTAAACTACAACCCTACTGTGGAGAGATTACATGGTCTATTATGAATTAAGGGGTTGTCAGACCAAAACAAGGATTTAGAGGTCATGCAAGGCTTTCGTATAGATTATGATATCTCATCCTGTGATGTTTCATAAATGTCTATTTACATTATTAGACATTATTATATAAGCCAACAGTAGAGCAGTGTTGTAAACAAGGTTGAGTATATTGCAAATAGCACAGTATAGTTTCTCATGAAGGATCAATTCGAGAAAATTCCTTTGATAAGGTCGTAAGGCTTGTCATGCGATCATTCCAGTACACCGGACAAAAGGGTGACTGGGGATTTCCTGCAATGACATCACTCAGTGAAAGCCTATTGGATTGAAGCAGTGAGCCCACAATCACCTGACACTACTACTGTAGGACACAAGGGACGAGATAGACTTAGATAGAAGACAACGATCTCAAATGCAGCATGAGCTTTAGAGCTAGACAAAGGTTTTGAAAGTAGGTTACAGGACGCCGTGACTTTAAATCAAACCTTCCTTAACTGGGCTAACCAAATGCCTGGCATTCATTTCTGTGTACATAATAGATAATAATTTGATGTGAAAGTAAGGCACATTATAATGCTTGTTTGGTAGGGCTGTCAAACGATTAATGAAGATTAATCGCATACAAAATAAAAGTTTGTGTTTGCATAATATATGCGTGTGTACTGTGTTTAATAATTATGTATATGTATAGTTATATGTGAATATATATTTATTTATATTTTTATATATTTTACATTATATAAAAAAGAAGAATAAAAATATATAACGTTTTTATTACATTTATACATGTATGTGTGTGTATTCATATATAAATAATAATTACACACAGTACACACACATATTATGCAAATACAAACTTTTATTTTGTATGCCATTAATCGGGATTAATCAATTAACAGCCCTATTGTTTGGGCATAAGGCATCGTGTTAACTCTATATATTAAACTATAGATTTAGCTAAAGGGAGACTGCCAACCAAAATCTGAAAAAACTGTATTGAAATGTTAGAGAATTGCTTATAACCAAGGCCGTAAGAAGATCTTGAACATTGCGGGGACCCAAAACATTTAGAGCTCTATATATTTATATTTAAAACATTAAATATTGGGGGACAATTTGTAGTTTCTGATTTTTTGGGGGGGGTGTCCCCCCAATTGTCTATTGTTTACAACACAACAATAAGGCTGCAAAATGATTAGTTGCGTATAATAATTATGCATATATAAATATAGATTGTTTTTATAATTTTAATACAAAATATTTTAAAAAAATCTATGTATATATTAAATAATTATAATTATATAAAATATAAAATCATATATAAATATAAAATGTAAGCATGTAAATAATTCTTAAATATATATAAATGCATCTGTGTGTATTTATATATACATAATTATTATACACAGTACACACAGATATATGATGTAAACAAAAACTTTAATTCTGCAAACAATCAGTCGAGATTAATCGTTTTGCAGCCCTACACAACTGATAGAGTGAATCTTATGAAATCTGTCTAAAATCAAAATTATTAGTTTGTCTATTATACTTTACTATTACAGTAGCGGGTATGAGATTTTTTCCGCATTGCTATTACGACAACGTAAAAAAAACCCCATAATGGTCTTTTTAATCTATATAAAAATGTAGGCCCTATATATTTTTTCTTTTTGGGGTAAACCAACAAATTTCTCAGTGACATTTACAGCTTAAGGCACAGCTCATACTTTCTTACCTGCAGGAACCCAGGTGGCCTGTTTGGAAATCTATCGGAGCTTTCACTGGTGAACTTCACGATCCGCAGGTACCCTGGGTAAGAGGGAGCGCTTACAAGTCCATCAGGGGTAACGAAAAAGATCTGCACCCCTTGAGGAAGGTAAAAGAGCTCCTCTCCATCCTCCCCCAAACTCTGAGGAGAAGGTGTAGAATTAGACATGTAACTGTAAAACTCATCGCCAACGAGAGAGAGCTCGCCAGAGTCTGTTCCATAAGAAATGCTCAAGTGCCCATCAGCGGCTTGTGGGGTGTATGCAGGGGGCTGTTCAGCTAGGATATCATGTTGTGCTGTGGGTGAGATGGGGGCGTACCCTTGAACCCCTAATGGAAGCCCTCCCACAGCGCCTGCGGCCCCATGCACCTGTGGTGGTACAGGCCTCTCTGGCTTTGGTTTCGGGACATCAGGGTAAAGCTTTTGGGGGGGTGCGTCAGACGTGGTCTCAACAGAGGGGTCCTGGGTGGCCTCCAAAATGGCTAGACGGGTGGTGATGTTGTTAAGGGTCTCTTGCATCTTACGCTGCATCTGTCTAGCCGACTCCCAGGATTGACCCACACACTCTACGCCCTGAGTGGGCACACTTAGTGCCCTGAGGAGGTGCTGTCGTCCTTGTTGATACAGTTTTAGCGCCTCTGCCCTGTTCCCTGCCTCATCCGACGTGAGAGCTTTATTGATGCAATCAAACGCCCTCTCGTAGCCATCTTTGATCACCTCCTGTCTTGCTTGGTCGAAGGCATCCTGTTTTGCTTGCTCCATGCCTGAAATGAGAAGAACAAGAGAGGAATGTTGTCAGCTCTGTGTGGTTTAGTACTACCCTACACATTACCTATAAACAGCATTATTTCCTTATCATGCCACACAATCAGGCAGCATAGGCAGATCTGCTGACTTGCTATGTCACTGAAGTCAAAATAAGTTGGTGTTTGCATCCCATATTACTACATATGACATTTTTTATTATTCAATGGGGTATTTCGTACATAGAGGACAGGATCTATTGGGAATTTTTTATATTTTATAAAAAGCAGATGCGAATTATTCCAGTTGGTTGGGATAAATGTAAAATAAGGGAAAATAAGCAACGAATGTATTTAAATCTGCATGACATCAGGAACAGCAAATAGCAAATAACAAAGCAAAAGGGTCATGAACATTTTGACACCTAGCATGGTTTTAATGTATGAACAATGTAGTAATGATTTCTTGCATGTAGTAAATACCATGAAATATTAATATGGTATTTATTCAGTACCTTCGTACAAGACAATTTTACCATCTAAAGAGTGAAATATTGTTTTAGAAGCAGAATAACGCAGCAGGTGATCTTCTGTTTATTAAGTAAATTACTTTCCCATAAACATCAGTATCATAAGAGCATACACAAAATATAATGCGTCACACACGTGGGCGTTCATGAACAAGACACGTTGTTAAGTGAAATTTTAAATTTAAGACTTGTTTATAGTTTATCAAGTGAATTTGAGATCTTTTTAAGTGTTTAACCACCACAAAAGCCAACACAGTCGCTAGCTAACATAATTAAGTTACAAAACCCAAACATCGACAAACCTCGATCGTTTACCAAAAACAACTGCCTTTGTAGCTTACCAGGAGACGAGCAGGATTAAGTTTATAATGAAGTTAAATATGTGTTCCGGGTAGTTTGAAGAGATAAGCTTTCTGACCTGACAGCTCAGCCTCAGATGCCCCTTGACTCACGCGTGATGTCACGTGATACACGGACCCAAGAAGTTTTTCTAAGCATAGAGCGCCGACCTTACATGCACTTCCGTGTTGATCACGCGCGACGTCTCTGATTGGTCACTGGTGTTGGACGTAACGGCTCTGGATGTAGCCACGTACTGTAGGTGACCAAGAATAATGGGAATAAAATATAAATATGTAAAATGTATAAAATATATATCAACACGTGTACGTTAACAGAAACGAGAACATGCAAAATAATAATAATAATAATAACAATAATAATAAATACTGTAAATTAAATGCTAATACATTTAATGTTTCTTATTAAACGTTTTTGGACTCGACAACTAAGGATAAGAGAAATTTTATTTTAAATACTGTACCTGTCTAATTTTTTACGTCTTTAATAGATAGACATGTAAGCCTAATAAAGTATACACTGTATATTATACAGTCAGGTATCATAGTAGTAGAAAGTAGGATCTCGTTTTGGATTTTGAGCAATTTTTGAAAAACTTCTAAGGTGTCGTATTGCACAACAAATAGATTATTAGCAGTCATAATCTTATCACTGAGAATTCAAGCAGCCATTAGTCAGAGTCTTACCTAAACATTTTCTTCAACTGATCAGCAGAGGGCGCTGTATCGCTTAATCTTAGCCCTCATCTGCACCAAGAGTAGGGTGAAGTGCCTAAGGTGTGCCTTTTTCATTTTCATATTGCCTTAGAGTGTCCTGGGATGGGCTGGCCAACTATCCATTCTGTGTCCTGCTGGCATGCTGAAATGATGTAGTGGTCCCTAATCCTCCCACAAAACTACAGAAGCATGTTTGGAGGATGGATGTTCCAGTGTTATTTCAAGTTTTCAGGAGACTGCCCATGTTCTGTTTTTCCACTGGAATGTATGGAAAACACCTGGAGCAGATGGTGAGCTAAATTTTAGGGAAATCCCTGGCAGATGTAGGGATTTAGCTTTGGGATATTGGATAAAGACAGACACACAGATAGACAGGCCGTAAGTTTAACATTAGTAACGCCATCCGGAAACCAGATGAACAGCAAAACACGCTTCCCGACAGAACAAAACAAATGAGAGCCATGCATCTGCACACATGTGGCACACACAGACGGGCTATTTAAAACATGTAAACATGAAGCATATGAAAGGTGTGCAACTATAGGGACATGACATCACTATGTGCATGACCTCACATCACTGGCAAACTAAACAGATGCATATGTCTGCACTATATCACAGGGCAAATAAAGAAGGAATTCACATAAAGTTCCATAAGGATAGAGGAGTTTATTGTGCAGTAAATCTTTGTATACTGTCAAAGGAGTGTTTATATAAGTTCATGCAAGAATCCAGGTTTGGGAGCTGTAAACAAGCATACTATCCAAAATATTTGTGTTAAACATATTATACATATGCATTTGCATTCAAATTGTCCTAAGATTAGAAAGTCACCAAGCTTTCTGGGGGACTGCATGGGTCACATTTGACGCCCTGAGCTTCTATATTGAAAGGGTTGCTTAGGGTTTAATGGTAAATTTACACAGATTTACACACAGTGGTGTGCTGTAAATCTGGATCAGATGGAAACCATATGGACTGTTGACCACCGGGATCACCAACACTGCATTACAGTGCATGAAACAACAGAAAAATGAAATTATGCCAAGTTTCAAAAAACGAAAAAGTAAAAATTTTAGACATTTGAAATACATACATTTTTAGATGTGGGTTTAATGTTGTGTAGAGGCAGCTGTATATTTTTGCTCCTGCACCTGAAGCTGCATTAGGAAAGGTGTGGGGAAAACATTTTAAATCTTCATAAAGCTTCATAAAGATATATTTGAAGAAGAGGGATTGATTCATTTTGTCATTGTTCATTGTTGATTCATTGTTGACAACATTGAAAAGATTTATTGTCTTTTCCTTTATCCAGAGGATGGCACAACACTAAGATATAAGTTAAAAGGTACAAGCCCAGTTAGGAATGTTTCGTTATTAAAACCATAACATATATTAAATATAAAATAAAATATATTGTGAACTATAGGTTTTGGTTAATGTTTAGAATGACAAAGAGGATAATAAATAATTTATTATTTTAAATTTCCATAAAGGTATTGCACTGACATAACATTTTTGTCAAATCAACATATATTTTTATGTTACTCTAACTTTAAAAAAGTTGATTTTATAAGTTATGTCAACTTTTCACAGCCAAAACTTAAAAAGGTAAGTTGAATTGACTTCCAAAACTAAGTTGTTTTAACCAGGGCCGGACTCCACGGGGGTAGAGGGTGGGCCTGGCCAACCCAATAAGAGGCTTGGCCCACCCTGGCCCCACACCAGAACTGTTAAAAAATCTGTAATGTTGTACTGTATTAACAGACGTGAGAATAAATTCTTAAGAAAAACAACATTTCAGATTACATTTTTAGTTTGCAACAAGTTTGTTTTAGTTGCTATAAATAGTTATTTTAAATGAACTGCCCCTTTTTATCAAATTTAAAGTTACTTAACTGATAATATATATATCAGTTAAGTTACTAAATAGTTCCAAAAATTAAAAAAAAAATGAAGAAAACACAAAAATAAAAAACAACCCTAAAAATTGTCTTAAATATATGATATTAAAACTGTAGACATGTGAGATTAAAGAACCCCCCAATCCCGACCGGCCCACCTGGAATATCACTTGGCCCACCTTTCATCTCATATCTGGAGCCAAGCCTGGTTTTAACTTTATGCTGCATATTTTTACAGTGAAAAAGTTGTCAAAACCAATACTAGGACAACTTTGATTATCTTTTTTATCCACTTTAAATGTTGAGTAATATATTAAAAATTGATCTAAAGATCTGAAATGAACACAAATTACAGTAAAAAAGACATTGCACACTGTAAGAAATTCCTTGAAGCAAAAAATTTTGATAAATGGGTTTAAGTTATTACAATTTTATTGCTATTTATAGCAACTTCTAAGTAGTCAAAAAAGTTGAAAGGACTTGTTCAAAAGCAATGAATTTTCACAGTGTAAAACTTTAAGGAACCTTAAATATTCTTCGGATACAGGAAAGGTCTAAAAAATTATTTGTTAAGGAATTTGACTTGGATTTCTCTTTAACATTGATGCGTAAACCAAATTTCCTAATTGTTTGGAGGTGTGATTCATATTTGTCATTAGGGGGCACTGTTGGACAACAGGGGAAAACACAGAAAACGTTATATTTGTGAATATTATAAACAAACAGCATATGCTGGTTTGTGGATCATAAAGTCTGCAGATCTAGTTTACCGCAGGTATGTAAGACTGACGTGACGCGGGTCTTCAGACACATATGTGCTGAGGTGATAATGACTGGCCTGGTGATGTCTAAATATTTCTTCTGTGTTTCTTGGGATGGGAAAAGAACTGGATGTTCTGCTTGTTACTCACGTGACTGAAGTCTACAACGAGAAATAATTCATAGACGTGAGCGACCTTTGCATAAAGCAAAACGTCATGCAACTTTAAAGGAGCAAAATCCCGTATGCAGCAGCAGTGTTGTTGCATCACGCAGTTGGAGCGTACGGGAGCAGCTTCTACTTTACAAGATAAGTTTAAGGGTAATATGCTGAGATAATTATATTTAATTGGATGGTGAGATGTGATTTATTGCCTAAGAACCTGTCACTGTACCATAATGATGATAACTTTAATTTTCAAATCATGTGAAATGTGCTATTAAGGGGTGGAGTTGGGGTCGTAAAATCAACTAAACAGCTGGAGTAGATGGTCTGATAAGCAAAAGATCTGTGAAGAGATACGAAGTCAGTGGGTTGCTTAACACCACTGCACCCTAGAGCCATACTCAATTGCATATGGGTCATCCTAGTTAACCCTGTTTTTCGGTCAGTAAGATGTGAACCTGGATCAACATTTTTTTTTTAACTTACCCTTAACTCAAAGCCTAATATTTTTTACCCCTCATATTAGTGTGAAATAATAGTTTGAAGAAGTTTTAAAAGCCCCTCATCCTACAATCTGATTGGTTGATGAAAATTTGGATCCAGGATCACGTTCACCCTGTCGGTCTGCCATTTCTCTCACTGTCCTCCTAATAAACACACATTAGGTTTTGTTGTTGCTCCTCCTTTGCATGTTTAGACTGGAAGTCTGAAAGGGTGTAGACTTGTGGGACTTTTCACTTTGAATTAATTCCCTTTGATCCGCACCATTGTCTTTCATGTGTGTTTTATTGAGTTTGACAAGATGCGAATGAAGCTAATAAATTAATTAAAAAAATGTGACCCTGCCTGCGAAAACACACATACAAGTTTAATGATAAGTCTCTTGAAATATGTTTTTCCCGTTTTCTTTGATTGGATGCATGCGATTTTAGCATGTCCCAGACACTGCTCAGCTAACTTTAGTGAGTGTAAAAAGTAAATAAATTACAATTTTTTTTTTAGATTTTTCTTATTGTCCTCAACAAGTCATTTTTATAATTTTCATTCAAAGTGTCCCTGAAATTGTGTGTGTGTGTGTGTGTGTGTGTGTGTGTGTGTGTGTGTGTGTGTGTGTGTGTGTGTGTGTGTGTGTGTGTGTGTGTGTGTGTGTGTGTGTGTGTGTGTGTGTGTGTGTG
Organism: Paramisgurnus dabryanus; assembly: GCF_030506205.2. Lineage (NCBI taxonomy): Eukaryota > Metazoa > Chordata > Actinopteri > Cypriniformes > Cobitidae > Paramisgurnus > Paramisgurnus dabryanus. Next base: position 17,916,047 of record NC_133344.1, read on the forward strand.
TGGGCGGGGTTCGCAGTCTCAAAGGCATTTTATAATGATATTAACCCGAGGTGCTGTGTGTATCTGTAGGTAGATTTTAGCGGCATCTAGCGGTGAGATTGTGAATTGCAACCAACGGCTCAGTGCACAGCTCACCATTCCCTTTGAAACGCATAGAGAAGCTACGGTAGCCCCCACAGGACAAACCTCCCCACAGGACAAACCTGTTGTTGCCTGAGACAACATAGTGAGACAGCATTTTGTCTGGTTCTTTAGGGTTACTGTAGAAACATGTATATAGCATTGCATTTCTGTCAAGAGTTCATCCTAAAAGTTACACAGTGCACCTTAAAAATAATTTTAAAGTAATCTAACCAGATTCCCATGACTACCCTGCTATTGTTGTGTCCTTAATAAGGGTCACATAATGTTCAAAAAACCATAAGTACTCCACACTCCAGCTGGACAGTCAAAAATGATCTGTGACAGTCAAAACATGATGTGTTTTGTGAAGAATTTTGGTCTGGATTGCACTCTTAAACTGTAGCACATGTGATCTGGCCTTCAAAGACCTGTAGTTTTAATTAACATAATACCTCCTTAGAGCCGGCGGTTATCTGTTCCTTATGCAAGATTTGTCTGTCTGCTATTAGGCTTACATAGATTTGGCTAAATCGTGACTTTAGTAGCAGACAAAAAAACAAAGGATCATATAGTGTTAAAGGTTTTTGAAAGCAAAGCATGTAGATAATTGGGACTGATTTCTTTCAGCCTCATAGATTATTACCATCGTGCTACCAGATGGTACACTAACCAGCACCAAGCCCAGACTACAGTAATTTTGTCCAGAAATGCACATACAGTATGTACATACACACACTTTACTACATTTTTTGATTATTTGAGTAGTGGTAGCTGCGTCATTGCTATGTCAATAAACCGAACACACTGTGGAAAGTTTTCTCACAATGTTTGATATGTTGTTTTAAGAAAAAGACTGTGTAGAAAGATTTGATCAAGACATACTGTACTGTACAAATATGGAAGTTTTAGCACAGGCCTTGTGACTCAGTGGCTGACTACTTTCTTTAAAGATTCACTCTTTCAGAAAAAGGCAAAAAAAACTGTTTTTGGAAAATTATGCATTGTAGCTAAAGAGTTCATATTGTATGTGACCCTGGATCACAAAAGGGTCATTTTTTTGAAATTGAGATTTATACATCATCTGAAAGCTGATTAAATAAGCTTTCCATTTGACAATATTTGGCAGAGATTCAACTATTTGAAAATCTGGAATCTGAGGGTGCAAAAAAACTGAAAATTGCCTCTAAAGTTGTCCAGATGTAGTCCTTAGCAACCCATACTACTAATGCTAAATAAATGTTTTATATATTTACAGGAGTAAATTTACAAAATATCCTCATGGAACATGATACATTAATATCCTAATCATTTTTGACATAAAAAATAATAATTTTTACCCATAAATTGGCTATTGCTACAAATATATCCTATTGACTTATAGCTGGTTTTGTGGACTCCAATGTTACATATTAGTACTTCAAAGGTACACATTATTACCTCACAGGTAAATATTATTACCCCAGATGGAACATAATATATTAATATTGCACTTTACTAAGCAGTGGCCGGTGACTTCTTTTTCAAGGGCGCTCTGAACCCATATTTCGACATGACCAGCCACACACGTTGTGAGGAGCTTAGTTAACCTTTTTAAAGCGTACCATTTTTTCTGAGAGTGCATTGATCAGGCAGATGTCTCTAATTGGTATAAAAACATCCTTTCTGTATCAGTTACTTCTAATAATATGTCCATCATCTGTCCAACTGCACAACACTGTAAAAAAAGATTGTGTTTGTGCTGTCTTTAAAATATTGAGTTAATTTAACTTAAAAATATTAGTTAACTAAAAATATATACACTGTAAAAAATTGTATTGCCTAGTAAATTTAACTAAATAAATTAGTAAATTCTATAAAAAACGATATATTCTGTATAAATAATCTTTTCTTGTTTTTTTTTAACCAAATTTAAGTAAAAATAAAACAAAAAGGTGAGTAATTCTAAATGAACACATTATTTAGTAAATCCAACTAAATTTTATTATGTAAAATTTGTAAGAAGGAAATTTAATTAATACTTTTTGGTTGAAACTACTTGAATTATTTTAGTAAATATATCTAGGCAGTGTACTAAAAATAATAGGATGTATGTACTTAAGAATATAGTGCATCATTTTTGCATGCACTTTTTTAAGTACATTTTACATGGAATTTTAAGTAATTGCTTAAATTGCTTGAAATTCCATGTAAAACTTACTTAAAAAAGTGGATCCAAAAATGATGCACACTGAAATTTTTTTATGGCCTCAGTTAAATGAAGCTTCATGTAGTTTATTTATTTAATTTAAATTCCATGTAAAACTTACTTAAAAAATGCAATTGCTTAAATTGGTTAAAATTACATGTAAAACTTACTTAAAAAAATGAAATTGCTTAAATTGCTTTAAATTCTATGTAAAACTTACTTAAAAAATGCAATTGCTTAAATTGCTTAAAATTCCATGTAAAACTTACTTAAAAAATGCAATTGCTTAAATTGGTTAAAATTACATGTAAAACTTACTTAAAAATGCAATTGCTTAAATTGCTTAAAATTCCATGTAAAACTTACTTAAAATTGCAGTTGCTTAAATTGCTTAAAATTCCATGTAAAACTTACTTAAAAAATGCAACTGCTTAAATTGCTTAAAATTCCATGTAAAACTTACTTAAAAAATGCAATTGCTTAAAATTCAACTAATATTTTTAAGTTAAATTAGAACGCACAAACACTTACTTTATTAAGTTGTTAAAACATCCTTTTATTTTGAATAATCTAACTGCAAACATACAACACATTGGAGATCACAGGAGCTTAAAGATGTAGTACACTCCAAAATTAAAAACTGGAAAAAGCTTTCAAAATATCCCAACGTAATCTGTATCTACTTAACGTGTTTATATAGTGGTGGCTAATTCATATGCATTTATACACGCACTTTTCAAGCTACTCAATGTTTTTGGGTTGGACTTCAGTGCTTCCAGTTCTTTTAATAACTGTACATTTTGTTACGCGATTCTCATTGTACAAGTTCATAGTAAATCGTCACCTCATAAAATAGTCAGATTTTCCTGTGAGGTCAGATTGGATGTTCCTGACCTGTGATGTTCTACATGGGTTTGGAACAATGTGACGGAGATCAAATGTCGACCGAATTTTTAGTTCTTGCTAAACTGTTATTTTGAGTCACAGCAGATGAATGCATTCAAAACATTGCTATTGTGCTTTTTGTCGTAATCAAATTATTTGTAATAATCTGGCCAAATACTTTTCCAAATCAGGTGCAGACTTGTGGTTCTGTGCAGTCGGAGACACTTTCTTAAAACCACATGAAAACAATGAAATTAATGCTTAACACTCCTGTAGGGAACACACACATCATGACCTTTCATTGTGTAATTCTAGCCCCTATTAAATAACAAGCGTCCATCTGTACAGATAAAAACGTAAGAAAATTGATGCCTTCTGTTTATATTAAATGTGCCTCTTGTCCAAAGAAAACAACTTTCTTGTTCTCCTTTTCCAGTGGAAACATATACAATCTGCAATACAGTTCGGCATACAGTGAAAAATGTCTTCCTTTTGATCTTTATCAGTAATAGATATACAAAACATTGTACTGGGTTTTTTACATTTTGAGTCATTAGCTGGAAAACATTATGTTTACTGATTATTATGTTATTTTTTCTTTTTATTGAATAAACGTTTATGCATTCGTTCTCTTGGGATATAGATTATGAATGACAAATTTTACCTTTTTTATTCAGTCTTTGTGACATAGTGTTAATCATTATGAGCTTTTCAATCTTTTCATTTCAGATTGGTTAATGATAACCTTTGTGTTTATGTATAAGATATGTGGTATTATACATTTCAAAACTCTTAATCCTTGCATTTGCTACTGGGATTTGTTCCATGGCAAAAAAAGCAATGGTATATTTTTCCACTGACTCTGTTTATACCTGGCCAATGTAAGCTTGTTCTAAACATGTGCCAACATTTCTTCAACACAAACTGTAACAGCCCCTGCTATAAAATAAAAGTGTGCTTCTTGGCACTGGTGTCGAATTCCATTATCTTTATATTAAAATTTATCATGTTAGCACAAAGATAAAAAGCCTTAGGCTGCAAAACAGATCCTGTAACTATAGCAAAACCACATCATCTTTATCAAAACAAAAGAGATTAAAATAATATATTTAACATACCGTAAAACAATAGGGTTTTGACTAGAGTATACTATTTCAAAAAGTAGAGAAAAAAATTGGGTCACAACATTTCAATCTGTAGCCCTAGCTTACTGTTTCATATGCACAAACAGTATATGACATCACCAGTTATTCCAGCATTACCTCGAATTTATTTAATTTTCTGATAAATCCCAACACAATTTTCAAGGAACAACAAATTGATCTTATTTTAAGTATTGCGGTTTAAAATGATTTCATACTTTCACAGGCATGCATCTCATTGTCAAAGTTGAACTATGTACTGTAGAGGACATCTGTTTTAGGAATATTCTGTTCCCTTTTTTCGGGGAAAATTTTTTATTCGAAATGATCCTCACAAGTCATATGGACCCCTTTCATAACCTTTTTGGAGTTCAACAGACCTACAGATTTTAAAACATATTTTTTTTTAATTTAATTAAGAAACCCAGTACTGTATATGTATGCATCTATTCAAGTCTTCCTTCAACCTTTGATTATTAGATAAAAAATGTGAATACCTATCAATTTGTATTTACATTTTAAATTGCATTTGATTAAATGTATGCATACAAATATCTAGCATGTTATTTAATAGTTATTCTCCACCAAACAGTTGATGTTGCTGTTGGATGACTATATAGACAAAGAGCTGGAAGATCGCTCTGTTTGTGCAGTCAGCTGGCCCTCCGTCTCACGACACAGATGCTGTAGTGGAAACCTGGCCTTGGGCAACACAGGGAACCCCATCTACGTGGCTAACCGTTCCCTAACCATTCTCCAAATACTCTACCACAACCAATCAAGGGCAAGAGGAGGAGGAGGAGGAGGTCAGGAAGAGCTAGAACAGCGGAACAATAATAATGAAGAGTGATTGCTTTTAAGTTGTTTAAAATGGCTTCTCACAGATGATCTAAAAGAAACCACAACCAAATCTCGGCAGTAAAATTACAATAACAAATTGCATTGAGAAGTCACTTAAATTAGACTTTAAATAACTTGTTTATCCATAATGGTTCTGTAATGGTTTCATTTGAAAGTCAGCATTTGAGTCTCTGCCTGCCCACATCCTTATGGCAAAGGAGGCAGAAGCGGAGACGATTCACCCGTTTCTAAAACTGTAGCTTGATAATCGGATCTCTGACACATATAAAATACATTAATGTTTAGCTAAATTTAAAAATCTGTTTACAAACATCTTGAATGTTAGAAGCTTATTTACAAAATACACAACAGGTGTACTATTTTTATTAGAAAACAAAATAATTATATTTTTTCACACAAATTAATAATTTTATTATTCTATATTTCTTTAATTTTCTCATATAATTTTTGAACCTTTGAATCTCATTACTTATTTAATATGACTGTCTACCCACATTTCATACCAGTGGCGGCTGGTGGCTTCTCTTCCGAGGGGCGTAAATTAAATTATGTGTTCAGAGTGTTGTGTGTGTGGCTCGTCATGTCAAAAATATACGTTCAGAGCGTCGCGTGTGTGGCTCGTCATGTCAAAATATGTGTTCAGAGCATTGTGTGTGTGGCTCGTCATGTCAAAATTTGCATTCGGTGCGTCATGTGTGTGGCTCGTCAGGTCAAAATATGCGTTCAAGTTCATCATGTCAAAATATCTGTTCGGTTCGTCGTGTGTGTGTCTCATCATGTCAAAATATGCGTTCGGTGCGGCGTGTGTGTGGCTAGTCATTTCAAAATATGCGTTCAGTGTGTCATGTGTGTGGCTCGTCATGTCAAAATATATGTTTAGAGCGTCGTGTGTGGCTCGTCATGTCAAAATATTTGTTCAGAGCGTCAGGTGTGGCTTGTCATGTCAAAATATACGTTCGGTTCGTCGTGTGTGTGTCTCATCATGTCAAAATATGCGTTCGATGTGTCGTGTGTGTGGCTCGTCATGTCAAAATATGTGTTCAGAGAATCGTGTTTGTGGCTCGACAGGTCAAAATATGTGTTCAGAGTGTTGTGTGTGTGGCTCGTCATGTCAAAAATATGTGTTCAGAGCATCGTGTGTGTGGCTCGTCATGTCAAAATATGTGTTCAGAGTGTTGTGTGTGTGGCTCGTCATGTCAAAATATGTGTTCAGAGCATCGTGTGTGTGGCTCGTCATGTCAAAATATGTGTTCAGAGCATCGTGTGTATGGCTCGTCATGTCAAAATTTGCATTCGGTGCGTCATGTGTGTGGCTCGTCAGGTCAAAATATGCGTTCGGTGTGTCGTGTGTGTGGCTCATAATGTCAAAATATGTGTTCAGAGCATCGTGTGTATGGCTCGTCATGTCAAAATTTGCATTCGGTGCGTCATGTGTGTGGCTCGTAAGGTCAAAATATGCGTGCGGTGTGTCGTGTGTGGCTCATTATGTCAAAATATGTGTGCGGTGTGTCGTGTGTGGCTCATCATGACAAAATATGCATTCAGGGCATCATGTGTGTGGCTCATCATGTCAAAATTTGTTTTGGTGCGTCAAGTGATCCTCCAGAGGCTGGCCCAGAACAGACAGGAGTGGAAGACTTTTGTTGCTGCCCTACATGCCAGTGGCATAACGGGCGGTAATTAAGTATGTGATCCTCTGCCCATCATGTGTCTTATCAAAATACGTGCCTGCTGCACACACATCGAAAGTGTTTATAATAAAAGAGATGCTCACGTTCACAAAATCCTTGCAAGAGACAATTTTCACAATAAACTCTGATTACACATGAGATTAAGCGAGTATCTGGCAAACACAGGCGTCTCTTTAATCATAAACCCTTTCGAAGCGTCTGCAGGCACTTATTTGGACGCGTGATGCACATAGGTTAACATGATGCACCGAACACATATTTTAACATGACGAGACACACACATGACGGGCTTAATAGATGTTTTCACAAGCTTTGCATTATGTGCCCTCGAAAAAGAAGTTACCGGCCGGCGGCCGCCACTGTTTCATACAATGAAACCTTGGATTAGATGGAGAAACAAATATGTCAAAGCAAACAGAGGAAAATAGGAGGAGGGGGATGAAAACAGCACCCTAAACCTTTTCAGCCCATTTAATATAATGTATTTATAATAAAATAATAAAATCATCTTCATCAGCCATTAAAATTTATCACATCCAATATTTCAGACACATTCTGTGTGTCAGCACATGTGTCAATTTGAAATACTGCAGTACACTGATATATTTATTTACTAGGGTTGACAGTATGTTATTAATAACGCAGAGAAAAAGTTCTCTGAAAACACATTTGGGAAAACCCAATTTTTAAAGAGTGAGGCATTTTTTTAAACAAACTTAAGAAAACATAAGTACTCTGTTCCTGCTATAGTTTACTTTTTTAAAGTTGTGTTTATTGATGATAAATCATGTTGCGAGGACTTGCATTCATCATAAACATTAAATAAACATGATGTAGCCTAGTGCCTGGACAATATAACGTTTCAAACTATGGTTTCCAGAACCATATACCTAAGGGCTGTGTGTTGTGTGTTGGCATGTCAAAATATGCCAGTGCTCATTAACTATTAATGCAAAAACAGTCTCTATGAATGTCAAAACAGCATGCTATTTCTATTTTATTGTGCCATTGCATCTGTTAATTATTATATTCATATTATTTGTGCATCATGCGTCTTGACAAAATACGTGCCTGCTGCACACGCACAAAAGGGTTTATGATAAAAGAGTTAACTGTTAATCTATTGGCCAAACACCAGTGTCACTTTTATCATAAACCCTTTAGACGCGTGTGCAGCAGGTACCTATTTTGACAAGACGCATGATGGACACGGTTCACATGAATATCCGAACACATATTTTGACATGAAGAGCCACAAACGACGGGTTAAATACATGTTGTGACGAGCGCCCTTGAAAAAGAAGTCACCGGCCACCACTGCAACTTATCCCATATTATGTCAGCTCTATGAGGTGATCTTTGTTCACATCTGGCTGTTATCCTCCATAAAGACTTAAGACTTGAGTGCTTAATGGATCAAAATGACATGTGGAAAAGCCATAAGGACTGGGAAAAGTAGTCCTTTCCCAGTAGCTGACCTGTTGGGGATCCATCAACTTTATTCTCCTAACATTATACACAAGAGTGTTTGGCAGACAGGGCCAAGTGTCTGTGACATCTGCTCTCTTTCTGACAGTCTTCATCCTTTGTACCACATACAATAAATCTTTGCGAACGTGAGAATATTCAGCACGGCCGGAAGAATGGCACAAACTTTGATTAACTGATCCAGGTTGTTTACAAGGCTAAATATTAAGTGTGGGAATTTAAACAAACTAAAAATAATTTACAGAATAAACAAATTATTCACTTAATAATTTTCACTCTTGCATTTATTTATTGAGTAGTGTGGGGAAGTCCATTAATGTATAGAAATTTGGTTCATTTGCACAATTCATGTAATGATTCATAGATTTAAAAAAGTAAAAAATGATTCACCACATTTATTTATTTATTTTTTCCTTTTTGAATATCTAAAGTGTAGTAAGACACCTAATTTATTAATATTTACATTATTTATATTTAAATTATTAATTTATAATGCAGCAATAAATTATGTTTCAAAATTATATGTAAAATAATATATTTTTGCACCTATTTATTTTAAACTATACTTTTATGTTTAGCTTGGCAAACTATTGTACTTTCAAAGTATCTCCAGTGGATGTAAAATATATGCAGAAGTGATGCAAAAGCGAACTATATAAAGTCTAAATTTAGTTTAGCGTGATATTTAATCTGATTATTTGGGTTGATTTGGTTGAAATCTTCTGCTTAAGGGTTATAAGACCTTTATTCTTTTGAAGCTTACAGTTAAAATATATATACGAAAAATCAATAATTCAAAGAAAAATGGTATATTAAACCATCCATGGGCCGGATAGACACTGTAAAAATGTATCTTTGTTTGGCTCCGGTTTGATGGAAAATATATGGACTCCGTAGTCAGTTTGAAACATGTTGCTTTTGTTAAAGGCCAAACGAAAACGATTTCATTTCAAAGAAGATTCAACTCTACCAGTCTGCATTGCATTAATCTATAAAACGTTTATAGCAAGCAAATAAATAAACAAACAAACATAATATATGGCTATAGTAATTAATACATGACTGTGTTAAAGTGAAACCAGAAACTAATTTCTTTAAAGTGATATTAATTATACATTACTTATGTAATATAATGGCAGATATCCATCAGGAACCAATAAAACCTTTTTCTTCGAAAAATTCAATACTATAATACGTCATATGGTTTTGATGTAGTTTCATAAACACCATGTCCCATCTGGAGGCAATACTGCCTAGTCTCCCATCATGGGACACAGTACAGTCCAGACTATTTATCTTTCATTTCGACTTGTAATCATTTAGTAAATGCTGACAATAGGTTTAAATCCAGTGCTATAATTTGATATCTTAAAGAAATCTGTCTGGTGGCAATTGGACGTCGTCCAGGTTACAGACTTATGTAACTTCAGTTAGCAAACTTATTCCAGTACTTGTATGGCAATTTGAAAGTTAAACCCTCATATCTGCATCTTTATTTGGTGTTTTTAACATTTATATTATCCAACATGAATTACTGTACAGTGTATTACATTTTTATCAGCATGTGTGTTCCTTTGGTCTGAATCCATTACGCAATGCGCTACTATGAGCTATTATATAGAAGAAGTATTTTAATGTATACTGTAATGATCATAAAATCCTAACAAAACTGCCACCCCACTTCAAAAAAAAATGCAGCAAGAATTTTAAACAACTTAATTTTGCTAATTAATTTAACCAATTGTTTATCATAATAAATTAGTTAAATTGAAAAGTTAAAGTAACACAAGAATATGTTTTTTAGTGAAAATTGTACAAAACATCTAACAAAGGAGTAATTTTATTTATTTTACATAATACACATTATGTATTATCTAACAAAGGATCTCTATCCATGCAAAATCCTTTTGGAAATAGAGGTAAAATAATACATTGTTACGCCAATCACCATTATTGACACGTGGTCATATGTGGAGAAAATATTTAAAAGTGAACACAGGACATGTGCTTTTTATACAAACCATGTGTGTGGTATTTTTCTCCAATTTTACAGACACTTACATCACAATCCGACACCCTGAACTCCATAATGGATTTAGAAATTTCACACCAGGCATTTCATGACAGCCGGAAGAATCCGTCGAGATATCCTGATATATCTGAAATATCTGCAAAGCTCATGAGCTGTTGCTGCAGAAGGACAGCGTGATTTTATTGCAAGCTTAAGTAAAGGCATAAAACATTATTTTTTTCAAATATCCATCATTCACTGCTGTTTGCAACTGTATGCAGTTTGTCTTTTAATGTTTCCATGCTAGTTTAATGTGGACGAGTGGTCACTAAACCACAGTTCATGGAGGGAAATGTTCTTCATTTCGGTGCAATGTGAATTATACTTGCGTACTGTAAAGGCCTATTAAATTTCTGCCAAATCCAGCTATAAACATCATGAAAAGACTTCTCCATATAGCCTGTAAATCTGTTTTTTCTGATGTAGTTAAGCTCTTGGGATGATACTTGGGCAATTTTATGGGTTTGCAACAAAATGCTGGAAAATACATTATCTTTACCATGAACGCAACGCATCCTGTGTTATCTTGACTCTAAAAATGTCTGGGTTATTTTTGACCCATGTTTGGAAAATATAAGACAAAACCAACGCTTTCTCACAAGAATGTATACATATTCATATTTTACAAGTTGGCTAATTTGTATTAATTCATACGACCACGTTCATAAGTTTTTGTACATTTGCCTTGACCCCTGTGAAGTTGGGGTTAGGGGTTGGGTTTTGTTGTTGTTTTTTCATAAGAATCGTACATTTTTCACGATTAAGGCAAATGTACAAAAACTTACAAATGTGGTCGTATGAATTAATACAAATTTGCCAACTCGTAAAATATGTCTGAATTCTTGTGAGATAGCGTTGGTTTTGTCTAATATTTTCCCAGCATGGGTCAAAAATAACCCAGGCATTTTGTCTTTCAGTCATGCCAATTCAAATACTCTTCATAAATCACAGTTAAGCATCAACTGTAATTTAAAAGGTCTGAGGTCTTATACAAAACATAAATATTTTTCTGTGGTTTTATTAATTAAAAACAATAATAGGGTATGTTTTTGTTGTTGTGGGCAGTCATGCATTAAATCTTTCTCATGTATTAAAAAAAAATGCCTGCATTATTCATCACAGTTGTTCAGTTTTAAAACATTGACAAAAACTTTACTTTTATCGTCCAACGAAAACCTATGACACAAAATCCTAGTGATTTGACATTGTATGGTCACTTTAAGCTCATGAATGTATTCAAACATCAGACAATGTTTCATTTTAATATTTTACAAGTAGGGCTGTAACGATTAATCGTGCAAATGCGCGTTTTCTCAATGATTGAATTACGGTGAAATCCTGGCACATCCAAAAGCCAGGGGGCGCTCTCGTGCAGAAACTCCCTTTGTGCCACAGAAGAAGTAGCATTACAAACGCTATTCCAGGAAATGTCTATAGGAATATTATATCGCTGTTCTTCAAATTCTTTCAGGTATTTTCATGATAATGAAGATCAGTCGCCAGCTAAGCTAACGGCAAGCTAAGCTGCTATCGAATCACAACACACTACACAAACTACACAATTAGAACTCAATACGTATTTCTGAAGGAGGAACTTCTCAGAACAAGGAAGACATCAGCCTGTTTTGAGGACAGTGAAAACAGCGGCACAGATAAGTAAATTGTTATATTGAGCACTGTAAACACAATCAAAGCTTCAAAAACATAGCAAGAACGGGACCTTTAAAAGGCAACCGTCCCAGTGATAGCTTATACCTTTCTTTCCAAGAGTTTGGGTTTATCACAAAGATAAAATATTGAGGGAATGTTTTTCAGAAAGTCTGTAAATCTGCAACATATTGAAATTATGATTGTAATGGGACTATCTGTATAACTTTTTCCCAATTTGCCCTATTATGTATTTAGATTCAGAGAGCTTTGGACCCTTCAGGACCAAAATGGAAAACTAGAACTTTATATACAGTACGTGAAATAAGCAAAGCGTAATTAATTCAATTTCATACCATAAATAGTCACTCCATAACAACCCAATAATGATTGGAAACTACAGTGTCATTTAATGCTTTGAATTTTATGAACCTAATGAAGTGCATGTGCATTAGTTAAAAGAAATACTGGACAGTTCACCCTCATGTCATGCGTGCTCTGTGCTTTTTGCAGTGGAATGCTATTTTTTACAGAAAGTTTATTATGAGCATGTCTGTAAAGCATTGGCCTGTCAACACTGGGATAAGGAAAATTTCCCAATCCCAACACAGTAAAGCACAAACAGCAGTGTTTTCCAACAAGCAAAGTTACATAAAATGCAGTGCACATTTTTTATATAAAGATTCAAAATGTGGGAGAAATACTGCAGAATATTTAAATGGAATAACAGCGGGACAGAATGGTACAATAGAGGAGAATCCCGGGAAACATGGGAGGGATGACAGGTATGCAACTATGAAAACTGCAACTTCTGCAGTAAATTAGCTGTCTGTGTGAGGAACAGATCGAAATTTATGTCACTCTTCTCTATATTCTTTCCCTCAGGTAATATTTCTTGAACTTGTGAACTGGATGGTTCAGTCAAAATGTGCGAATCAAATCATTTGCTTAAAAAATGGATTACAGTATCTGTTTTTTGCATTTAACTCGATCTGATCTGAACGAACTGCTGACAGTGTTTGTATTCTTCAGCATGTGAAAGATTTGTGCGACATCCCTCATGACAGCTCTTGCTCTCAGTCTCTGTCAATCTGAAATGACAGCGATTGGCTAGATGAAGCAGTGCAGCTGTTCTTCTTTAAAGTGTTTTGTTTTCTTAATATTTACTCATGAGGACAACTTTGATATAGGCCTTCCTCTAAAAAGTGAGACATATTGATTGTTTTTGAGAATTCAGTTTGCAAAACTCCTATACAACCAAAACAACAAAAATCCAGACCAGGCCACAAACAGAGAACGACCATTTAGCATTCCAAGTTTTGATTTAGGTCATATTTTAGCCACCTTAAAGCATTTGGCGTTTGATATTCGGGGAAAAATAAAACAATGAAAGTAAAAAAATAACATCTGGAGAAAGATGTATGGTATATTGATTGAGTTCAATTCTTGGAAGGTAAATATGTTATTATGTAACCATGCATCATGCAGCATTTACACATTACAAATTGCGTTGATAACTTAACTTGCGATTAAGTCCTTAAATCCAGTGTTTGGCTGAGTTTAAGTGATAAGTTTCTTATAAAAGAAAGCACTGCATGCTTTATCACCCTGTCTGTCAAAACCAGAGTATGAACATCAAAGTTTGATTTCACATTTCTCATTGGTTAAACATTGAATCTTTGCCATTACCGTTCTCAGTTAGCATTAAATACATCAAGGTTATTTTTCACAGATTGTTATTTAAATTATGTGGGATGAAAACAGTAAATCCCAAAAAATGACTTCAGCTGGGTTTTCAAAGGCACTTATAATGGAGACACAAACTGATGGAGTGTAAGTTAAACTGTCAATGGGGCAATAATGTTACTTAAATCTGTCAATAATATCTAAATAAACAGTAGAGGACATCAGCAAAATTGGCAGAGATTTTATTATTACTAAACTGGTGTCTTCCTAATGTGGCATAAAATGGTTTTATTCATTTGGTATTTTCCGGTGTATTTCTTTAAGTAAATTGTTGACAGTTCATATTGTTTATGCTCTTTCATTATGTTCAATCTGATCAAGCTGAGGCCTGATTCTTATCATCATTAATCTTTTTCAACATCACCATCAAGTATTTTACCTCCTGTGTTGTACTAAAGGTCATGGAGGGTTTTGGTTTTACAAAGTCAACCACATTGAAGATCATAGGTTTAACCAAATAAACATTACAGTAATAGCTTGGTGTGTAGCTGGAGGGCATTAATCTCTTTATAAGAATCGTATAATGATTACAATGCCCCAAAATATTCATGCTGTTCCTTGCAGACATTATTTTTTAAAGCAATTACAATGATGTTTGCTTGTATACATTTTTTTATATTTTGAATGAAACACATCTGTTGTTTCCTTACCAGATGTTTACATTTATGTATTTGGCTTTCGGTCCATGCAGGGCAGTTTGCATGTTCATTTTATTTGACTTTTAAAACACATTTATTTCCAATGTCAGGAAGTAGGATGGAAATAGAGCGCAGTGGAGAGAGAAGAGAGAAGGAGGTGTAATATTGTATACCTAAGTTAATTTATTTTGACAACTCATGAAGTCTACAACGTAGGGAGTAAACATGCAGCCAAATAAGGGAAGATTGTGACAAGCATTAGTAAATCCAGGCATGTTTGTTTTCTGGGTAGTTTCTAATGTCTAACCTCACATTATTACTGATGTTTGAAGGTATTAGGACTGGACTGAATCTTCCCTCAAGTGTTTTGCAGCAAAAGTTGTTAACTTTTCCACTCGGGCCATGTGTTAAATGCCTTTTGTGTTAGGTCTGAAAGGTTTCGTGTTGGGGCCATGGCCTTTGACTCTGAAAATTCCTAAACCTGTGTGTGAACCTATCTGTCTCACAACTAGTATATAGTCTAACATTAAAAGGCTTAAAACAAGAACAAGCTTGTCCTAAATTTGCACAAAGACAATTATACAGTGTTTTTTTTTCACAAGATAAACAGCACTTGAACTAGAGTTGCACACATGACACTTGAAAAATGATTCCCATTTATATATGTTCATGTTAAAAATATCTGGAAACATTTCAGAGGGTGTGGGGGTGTTTGAGTTGTCAGCCCACCCCTTCTCGTACTTTGTGTCTTGTCTGTACACGCTTCTTTTGGTTGGGCTCAAGCATGATTGTGTTATATGGGAAATTTGAATATAAAAAAAGCTCAGTGACTTAAATTTGAACAAAAGTAATATCCAATTAACCTCATGTGATCGAAACAACTTGTCAGAACAATAACGTTGGCATCTACATTGAGTTATGTGAACGCGTTTTTTTGGAGTATCGCAGCATCGGCTCAGCTGCACTGAATGTGTAGACTGCGGTGGGATGCATGTTCCCACTGGCCCCCATTTTGAAATGTCCCATTAGGAGCTCTATATGGCAATGAACATCAGCAAGTTTAGTCTTGAGTTCTGGAAAATTTTCTCAATCTTTACACTCTTAGTTTAGTTGGTGGTAAACATTTGCGTATGCCTTGTTCAATTTCTGTATATTATTTAATTTCAATATACTATATTCTTTGTTATTTCCATTTCTTTTAAATATGTATATGCATTTATTCCAGGGCTTTGAACCAGATTTTTTCCCAAGTGCTTCGTTCCAAACAGAAACAGAATTTTAACATTTCCTGTTTTTGGTGCAACCCTAAAGTTGACGTTCCTGAACCGGTTAGAACAAAAAAATAAAGTTCCCGAACCGGTTAATAACGTTCCATGTTAGCTGTGGGACATACAAAAAAGTAGGCTGATCATAAGGCTGATCATATACCCTGTAACTGTAAGTCTGACATGCCTACATTTGTTTCAGCATTATACATGAATTAAGACAAGGACAACTTCTGCCATGACGTTTATTGGCAAACAACTTAAATGTTTTTATTAAAAAAAGAATACTGTGGTATTTCAAGATCATTTTGTTTGTATGTGTCCTGTCAAGAACAGAAAGATTGTTTGCTTGCTTTTTGAAACAGGGCTCTCCGTGTATACACTTTTGAGTGCACTTAAACACGCGCACACACACACACACACAGACGGAGGACAAATTCCAAATGGCGCTTCAGGAAGAAGATGCAGCATAAACAGTCGCTCCACATAAAGTGAAAATTACGTTGTTTTTCAGTGCTTTATTCGCCAAAGTTAATAAAAGCATTTTTGTGAAATATGCTCTATACTGAAACTGCCTTTAAAAAGTTGCTCAAAATGCCACAGCGTGGAAAGTTGTCACACTGTTCACAACTCCAACACTAGAGGCTCTATCTCAAAAATCTAATTTGTGTGATGACTTCTTCTATAGTCAACTTCGTGCTCATGTGGTCAAGATCGCTCTTATCTGAGGTTAGCACAATTTTCTTATTTTTTTTAATAAAACTAAAATAACAGCCTCATGCAAAGCATTATGGGAACCTAAAATCCTCATCAACCTTTTTCATTTTTTTTCTTCAGATTTTGGTTCCTAGAATGCTTTGCATGAAGGTGTTATCTTAGTTTTATTCTTAATGATGGTAGTAATGGTAGTCTACCCACATTCACAAACATACAAAAAGTGCTAAACATCTCAGTCTCATAGAAATTCCTCTTTTAGAAATGTCAGCCAGAAAACAGTCCAGGGTGACTGGGACAAAAATTCGGCCCTGGCATTTTGGCCCAAACCGGCCCACACAACATACACTGCAAAAAATTATTTTCACTAAAAAATGTTCTTAGTATTTTTGTCTTGTTTTCAGTAAAAATATAAAAAAATTCTTAAATTAAGAAGCTTTTTCTTGATGAACAAAATGACTTCTTTTCTTGGGTCATTTTGATACTCAAGAAAAAGCATCTAAAGCATTTTAAGAATTTTTAGATAATTTTACTGAAAACAAGACAAAAATACTAAGATTTTTTTATTGAAAATCATTTTTTTGCAGTGTATAATTACAAATACCACCCATCTTTGCACGCCTTTAAATATGTATAGCAATAGCAACACCAATTCCATAAAAGCACTAAACCCAATTAATAGCAGGTAGAAAGAGTGAGAGTTGACACAACAAACACTTCAAGACATGTGTATTTATTAATGCAATAAAACTGTATAATCCACACTTATGAATCCTAAAACAAGCTTCATGCAATTGGCAAAGTTTGCAATTCAGTTGCTGACTTTTTACAAATACAAATACAAGTACTGCTTACAGTAATATTGAAAACTGATTATTACTTGCAGTACTTACAGGAAAGTATTCACTACATTCACTGAACTAAACTTGTGTGATTACAGTAATAAGAGATTTTTAACATTATCTGTCAAGTGTGTTGTTATATACAATACACATATCTTTTTCTGTAAGCAGATCTCCTGGATTGTTTGATTTTGCTTGAAGAGAAATGATACGTTTTGAAATAGACAATCAACGAAAAATCTACAAATCAGATACACTCTTGTAGTCACAGAGCAAAGAGTATAATTATTTTATTGCAGCTTTATCACTATAATTTTGTGTTTTTGACTCAGATTTATCAAGGGGTATCTATCTAAACTTGTGTTTTGAAAGCAGTTCTGCTTACCGCAGTCACTACACTCACTTCTCCCTTGTCTCTCTCCCTCTCCTCACTGACACTTTGCGTGCTGGTGCTGCCAGTGCCACCACCACCATCATCATCACCAGCGACGTGAGTTGAAGTTCATGCCGCCGCAGAAAACATTTGTGTTTATCACATTTTGCAGCGTCTGCCTTAAGAGCCTGTTTCTTTTTGTCGCGCAGTTTTTCTGCGCCTCCCTTGCGTTTTTTCTCCATCTGTCTCTCTCTATTTTGACACGTGAAATGACCGACGATGCACACTCGCTTGCACAGAGACCAAAGCGGTGATTGGGCCAGCTTGATGTCATTCAAAAAAAAATAACCAATGGGCTGCTGCTTAAATGTGAGTGGGCCGGTCTATCTAGGGAAAAAAAGGACGATGACTGGGCTGGTCAGACATTAGGGCCAGCTTAATGTCGTTAAACAAAAATAACCAATGGGCTGCTGCTTAAATGTCAGTGGGTCGATCTGTCTAGAAAAAAAAGACGCTAACTGGGCTGCTCAGACAAAGATATTATGAGATGTATCGGCCCAAAAAGTACGTCGGCCCACCGGGAAACTGCCCGGTGTGCCAGATGGCCAGTGCGCCCCTGAAACAGCCCAATCTGAAAAACTGATGCTTATGACATCACAGGCATCTAACTGCCCCTCCACTTTAAAATAGTTGGCTACATTTTTTGAGTGGCAGCAAAGTCAGCCAATCAGTAATGAGATTGCAAGTTAAGCCAGTAGGGGGAGCCAAATAGGTGCAAAACCGTTTGTTTAAAATCCCCCACCCTCATAGAGCTATCTGAGAGAGGTTTTTAGGAAGCTTCTAAGGCATTACAGACCCAAACAAAAAAAATGTTTGTCTACATGTCACATCACAGAACAAGGATAAATACTCCGTTCAATCATTCTATGTCACCTTTAACTTTGGACAAACTGTTGCCAGTAAATATCATACATTTAAATCTACAGTAAAGTTACTGGCAAGCAGCTGATGAATGACTGGCAGCAGCTGTCATTTCTACAGATTTTTTGTACAGCGTACAGTTCAGGTTTAGTGTGTTTTTAAGTGCCTAGCGATGAAAGATGATCTACAGGGTTTATACAGTGTCTCCAAGTTCACTTAATTCCATACTGACACAAAATGTCAATGTATGACATGCTTTAACACAGAAAGATTTTGTGTAAAAATTCTGTAATAAAGGTGTGTCTTGACTGGTCCTTACGATGAAAAATCAAAGGTAAGGTAAGGTAAAGTAAAGTATTAATACCTTTTCATTAATTAACACAGGGAAATTCCTGTACATCAGACTGTACAAATATCCACAATAACACTGAGACACAAACATACAGACGAGACAAAAAATTTACAATAACTATAAGCTCATTTAAGTACAGAGCTCATTTGTTTAATCTATTTTAGTGATCTGAATCACATTGTGAAAGTGCTGTCACTCAAGCTGTAAATTATAGCTTAAAACTGAGATTTGGTAACATTCACCTCTCTGACTTCAACTTTCAGACTGATGTTTACCTGATGAGTGATTGCCCAGAGGCAATGAAAAAGGGATTTTGTGCCAATGTGCCTTCTGGGATGAAAGGTATGAAATGCCCTAGTGTACAAATCTAAAATAAAAACCTGCTTATGCATAAACCTTTGCATCCTGAGGCATGCAGTGTCTGATTTATACACTGTCATGTCACTGGGGCAGTGCCCCTTAGGAACAGATGTACACTACACATTCAGTACCAATATGTACCTTTGAGCTACTAATGTATACATTTTGAAAGGTTATTTCCCAGTGACAGCTACGGGCCATTTTGACAATTTGTCTGATGGGGTACATATAAATATGAATCGTTTTGCACTGATTTTACAGAAATCACTTTACTAGAAGTGATCAAATGTGATTGAACAAGTTCAGATCTGTACTTGATTACAACTATTTTTACTTAAACAGATATTTCAATGCTTATCAAATTTGTTCTGTAAGTAAATTGTAAATCTGTGCATGTCATTTTCCTCTGAATAGGACTTAATACATGATACATATTTCAGAGTAGCTATACAGGCTTTAAACCCTGCTTTAGGCCCCAACCTTATCCAAGTAAAAACTCCATAAGATGTTTAGGTCGTGAGGGGAAAACCTTAAGAGGAACCAGACCCAGTCGAGGAAGCCCATCTGACTCTGGCACTGAATATAGTAAATATCTAGTTACATAATAATAGAAATCATGTGTTCATGTCATAAAATAAACGGTTCAATGTGTGCAGGGTAATTTTAAAACCGAAAAATAAAATTATTGTAGACAGTGATAAGTGTGAAGTCCGATTGACCAGACAGATAATGTACGTGTTGTGGCGAATGCTTGAATAACTTCAAACACTGACACACAGTTACGTATCTAAATGTTTATTAGGGAAATTGTCAAATAGATGTAGAGATGCCAAAATCAGTTTACATCTAATTATGCACTGGCATTGCAAGACTGCAGTTTGAGATATAGCTTTGAATTGTACTGTAGCATGTAATGAATTTGATCCAAAATTTTTGTAAAATACAGACACAATAAAAAGTCAGGAAGAAAAATCAAACCACCACCCTTCCAGAAATAAAAACAGACTTTAGATACTTTAACAAAACATTGCAATTATCATTTCAATCTTTATTCAAGATTTCACACCGTCTAAACATGAGCACCATAAAATCATTGTGCATGCAATGGCAAACCATATTCCCCCAAAACAATAAAGTCATACTGCAATACTGTAGGTTTAAATGCAAAACACTGAATTGTACCCCACAACACATCTCTATGTATATTTCATATGCACACTTCCTTTTATGCCTTCTGTACTCCTTGAGAATCGTCCAGAATGCTTAATGGGTAAACGTCACCTGCGACCACTGATCCGTAAGATGAAACAGTGCACTCTTATGTAACTAAAGTTTAAAACCACAATGAAAAAATATTTACATACACATATGGGAAAGATTTAAAATCCCTGCTCTGACCAAATATAGTTGAACAAAAAAAATCATAATTTCGTCTCTGCAGGACAAAAAAAGATCGATATTGCGTTTTTGTCTTTTGCTTTAAATCCAACTCCAACCTGGTAGGTTTTGAACCATTGCACAAGTAAATGAAGTATATTGTTTGTTTCGTGAACCTCATGAACGCTTCAGGTCGTGTCTTCTACCAATGCTCACTGTTGCTTCCTCGCACTGACCATTCTGGTTCTCCTCCGGGTTCCTGTGATAAGTTACAGAAGATTTGTAACAAAATTGTTTGTTTACCCTGTATATGCACATGTCTAAAAATAAATGTGCTTTACGATGCCAAAGAAGAGCCTTCGATTGGTCCTTTGTGGAAACAAAATGGTTCTTCTATGGAATCGCTGTGAAGAACCTTTTAAGCACCTTTATTTTTAAGAGTGCATGCAAGGCAAAATTATTTTGGTTTGCCCTGTCTGGGCATCTAAAACCACCCAAACTGACCAGGGGTGCGTTTCTCGAACAACGACGTAACTCGCTGTTGAACGAACATAGTATGATGCATAGTTGGAGAAACAAACTTCCTTGTAAAAATTTGTTGTTTGAACCATGTTGGTTTAAAAGCAAAGTTGATGATGTCACGTGGAAGGTGAAGTACTAATTTATCTGTGCAAATCGATTTAAAGTAAAATTATTGCTTTAAATAACATATATTGCATCGGAAGACTGATTTTGTTATCGTGAACTTGTGCATTAATTAAATATCTTGAAAATAAAAAAGAGATAACTAAATCTCTTTTTTATTTTCAAGATATTTAATTCATGCCCAAGTTCCGTCTTACGTCATTCCTCCCAGGGATTCCCCAGGGTCTTAAAGCTCGTAGGTCTCGCACATGCGGAGTTTTCAAATGCAGCGCTTTAATTCTGTTTACAAACTTAAAGACGTGAAATTAAATTTTTATATATTTAGAATGATGGATATAGAATGTACTACACGTTTTTTGCTTATTTTGTTCAAAGGCATGATCAACTTAATCTTGTTGGTTTCGGGAAACACCAAATCGTTGAACTTTGTCAGTAACGACGAAACTTACAACAGTAGTTGGCTAGCAATGTTTTTGGGAAACGCACCCCAGTTCTAGACATAAATGAACAATCTTTAACGGATACTTCACCCAAAATTGAAAATTCTGTCATCATTTTCTCATCCTTATGTGGTTCTAAACCTGTTTTCCTGATGAACTCAAAAGAAGATATTTTGATAATTGATGTTACTTTCATAGTAGGATAAACAAATACGATGAAATTCAATGGCTACTGGCTTCTACTGTATGTACTGTTCCCAGTGTTGGGGAAAGTTACTTTTAAAAGTAATGCATTACAATATTAAGTTACGCCCCGAAAAAGTAACTATTTGCGTAACTTAGTTACTTTTCATGGAAAGTAATGCTTACGTTACTTTTAAGTTACTTTTGCGTTACAATTTCTTACTTGGCTGAGGCTTGATCTCTTTCAGGCCTTGCAGGTGTTTTTATAACCGCAAAAATGTCAAGCTCTGGCCTGCCATCCCCGTTTCTGACATTATTTTATTTTTTTATTGAATTAATTAAACTGAAAAGTAACTCGCATTACTTTTTTTTTAAAAAGTAACTCAAATATTAATGGGTACATTTATTAAAAAAGTAATGCGTTACTTAACTCTTTACTTCAGAAAAAGTAATATTATTAAGTAATCCGTGTAACTTGCAATGCATTACCCCAACATTGGTTATTACCATCATTTATCAAAATATCGTCTTCATCATTTATCACAATACTTCCATAATACTCGTTTTCCTACTATGTAAGTCAATGGTTACAATCAGCTGTGTGCTTACCATCATTTATCAAAATATCTTTTATTTTTGGGTGAACTATCCCTTTAAATGTTTTTTAAAAGACAAGTATAATATACAAACAATTCCTCAGTGAATTATTTACCTTGCACTCTTCTTCCAGGGACTCTTCCTCTGCCCTCTATAAAGAGATAAGCGATACATAGTGATGTCGCACATGTTTAACCGACTAAGCAAGCAAGAAACTCTTGAAAATCTCACCTTCAATAAATCTTGTGATGCTATCAGGGTTGTCTACATCTAGAGGGGTAAAGTTGATAGAATGAATAACATGGCATTTTTTGTTTATTATAAGAATTAGAAGGAAAAAGAAAAAGGAAGAAACTTTAGTGGTCGACAAGATCGGGTTTACTCCAGCTAGAGAATCAAAGAGTGAGAAAAATGAATAAAAGGTTTAGTTGTTTGTTTATCACTACTCGTACTAAGACAAAGAGACACAGTGTTTTCTGTAACCTGGAAGATAAGACTACATGGAAAAAAGTTTCGGAACAGAGGAACAAGGTTTGGCTAACTGTTAGCACCGGCACCAGCATGCTAATAAAGGGTTTGAAGCGTCACACTACCATAAAGCTCCATATTGATGGAGCTGCTGTGAGAGTACTCCGGACCTGTTGATACAAAACATTAAGCAGGTGTCAACAACTGTGTTGTTCAGATCCAGAAAAGGAGCGGATCTGGTTAAAGATTAACTGTAGAGATAGATTTATAGTATCATTGCAAGTTGCCTTAAGATTTCATTTGGGTTTAATTTGGGCATCAGTGCTACCAACTAACTAAAATAAGAAATGCTCATAACATAAATTTTTACGCCTTGGGCCGGATCCGCTCTGGATCAGCGCTGAAGTTATCAGCTCCGGTGCGGATCTGGCCCGGGTTCTTCTGCTGTCTGGGACTGCACATGTAGCGAGCTCAGGCAATAATAAGAAACATTGACTAGTATGTAATGTGCTGATAATCCTTATGAATTAAACCAAGAAGAAATACGTTTGATTTATTTCTAAAATATCAGTGGTGTGTTACATTATATTTACCTTCAACCCTGACTCTGGTGACAGTGGGTTCCCCTTCAATTATCCTGGTGAATTTGGTGACAGTTGGTTCCCCTTCGATAACCCTGGTCACCTTAGTGATCGATGGTTCACCTTCAATTACCCTGGTTAACTTGGTGAAAGTAGGTTCGGTTTCAATCTTACGGGTAACCTTTGTAATAATCGGCTCGCCCTCAATAACCTGTGTCGTTCTGAAAACAGTGGGTTCTCCCACAACTCTGGTGACGACTCTTCCTACAAAAAGAAGAGAAACATAATAATTACGGATTGCAACAAAAGCAAAAAAATATGATGGTTTTTGATATACGTACTGGTCAAAAATGTCAGAGGGATCTCCTGAAATCTGTATCCAGAAACATACTGCAAAGTAAAAAAAAAATTACACCTTGGCACAGAAGCTGGAAAAACCATCCATTACACTGTTTTAGGCACGTTCAATCGAATTGCACAAGAAGGATCAGGTTGCACACAATTAAATTCAACCTCAGGGGTTATGAAAAGAACACATTTGAGGTAAACGGGCCTCTCGAAGGGACCCTCAGGGTTGGGTGCTGCAGTCGCTTTGTGCTGCGGTTTATACAGATGATGTGCATGGTTGTGAAGGGGCACGTTGTAATTCAATACCTTGATCTGGATGTATCGGATAATCCTCCTCAGGAGTGAAAGGAGATCCTGGCTCCCGACAGGAATATCTTTGAAGGAAAACCACATCCGTTAATTTGGTAGAGAATGTTTACCAGTGGCACATACAAAGGTTTTGTAATCGAATAATCCTTACCCTCGGGGTACAGAAGAGTCCTTACAAAGTGAATGACTCCATTTGTGGCCATTTGATCAGACTCTGGAACTTTTACGGTGTTCACCTGCATGCTCTCGTTTGCCTAAATAGTAATATTAAAAAAAAGTAATGCATATATTTTTAAATATCACATGGTCTTCATTTTATATGTAAATAAATTACAAATAAATCCCTTAGCTGATATAAAGCACGCATTAGCTGCTAACCAGCTGTTGCCCAGAGGGTTTTGTCTCTTACATGTACGTGCGAATGAATACAAAAGTAAATCAAGATAAATTGGTCTTCTGCAAGGACTGACTATTGGCACTTCCTCTCAGGAAATTCCCCTCCAAAAATTCCCACTATTAAACTTATAGGATTGTGATGATAAAAGTATGCTCCATACTCTATAAAGTTCTCGCATGTGTCCCTGTAGCAGTGTCACGAGAGCAATAATGTTGAATACTTACATACAAAACTTTGAGATTGCTGCCCTGCAGGGATTTGAGGAGGTTAGTGACGCCAGTCTCCAAACCTCCACCAATAAAGATGCCATTACTGAAGTGATACAGCAGAATGGCTCTGAGGGCATTGACGTCACCTGGTCACAAAGAGATGCGGTCACTTCCACTTGGTTCATCCCAATTACGTGAACAGTAAGTATGGGTGCGCTGTTTTCAAAAGATTGCGATGTAAAACTGAACTCACTCTTCAAAATATTCAAGTCTCTTTCGCTGAGTCCTGCGAAGGCCTCATCTGAAGGGGCAAAGAGAGTGAAGTTTCCCTCTTCTTTCAGCATATCAGTCAGTCCTGCCGCCTCCATCAGGGATAAAAAGATCCTGTGACAGCGAAATAACACAGTCAGTCACTCCAGAAAAAAGCATTGTCACTTGGACAATGATAATGACAGTGGGTGTTAATCCCGCACCCGGCAGATTTTTCTAAAAATAGGATTATGAGTATCCTATTCATGTACTTAAAGAAATTTGATATGCATTTTAAACACCATGATAACACTTCCTAATTCCCTTGGTAAAAGAAATTTCCTTAGAGAACTGAAAAGTGGATAGCGGCACTCCAAAGGGTTCTTACTGACAGTGATGTCCCCAAATGTAGCACCAATAATATTTTACCTTTTGCTTAATTTTTTAATGCTATTTTATTGATATAGGGGTGGTTTCCCGGACAGGGCTTACACTAGGCCCAGAGTTATATGGCGCTTTTCCATTGCATAATACCCCACGATTTGGGTCGGTTCAGCTTACTTTTAGGGGCTTTTCCACTGGGTGCAGTACGTAGTACCCAATATTTTTTTAGTACCACCTTGGCTGGGGTTCCAAGTGACCCGAGCTGATACCAAACGTGATGCGAAAACACTGTAGATCACTGACAGCTTTACCTTCAATGCTAGCTAGCGCTGTCTCGAGTACACATGTTGTCATCTTTGCTTTGCTGTAAGTTCCCAAACTCCCTTTTATTGATGAAAAACATCCACAGGTTGAGAATCAGGAACACCATAACAGTTTTTTCCGGACTTGCAGGTTGTGGCGGCACATTCTACATATATGCTTAAATATAACTTAGGCTCAGCGGAGCGCGTCGACAAACACGACAGGTGTTTGTACAGAAACTGTCATGTGAGACAGAGGTTGTGATAAACGTGATGTGTAAACATCTATTTGTGGTGGCCAATTTTAATTTTGTGGCAGACTGAGAAATAAATGAATGTATGGGAATTTACAACAACGCTCTCACTTGTATGATGTCACAGCAGTAGGCAGCGCAAATATAACGGCACGCCTATAATCCCACGTCTCCCACTCCAAAGTGTTACTAAACTTGAAGGAAAAGCTGACCAAAAGTTAGGTGAGCTGACCCGACCTAACAAAAAACATGGGGTACTATGCAATGGAAAAGCACCAATAAATGCATGTTTAAGCTGTCTTTATTGAAAAACATCTTGTACCTACTGTACATATCTTAAAATATATATCAGTGCCATTGTTTTGTCTCAAGATGCACACCTGTAAACCTTGTCTGGGAAACCACCCCTTAATGCTAATTGCAGATAATGATACATTTCTCACACATGCACGCACGCACGCACACACACACACACACATATATATATATATATATACGTATATATATTTATATTAGCTGTACTGTAGTTCAGTGAGATACAGTGAGATATGAAGACATTACATGCTGATCTGTTAGCGTACTGTATTATTAATAATTAAAATGTCCTTACTTAAAGCCTCCATTTTTCATTAGAATCTCGTACATGCTGAGCTCTGCTGGTGTAATGAGGGTCTTCATGAGATGGAGAGCGCCATTACTGCCCTCTTTGCTTCCACGGATGAGACAGGCGTTCTCAATGCAGACGGCCTTGTAATTAAGAATGTTACGAGACAGGTTACTTCCTCTGAGTAAACTAATGGAAATGTTTGAGTTTGTTACAATGTCAATAAATGTCATTGTAAGTAATGGCCAAAGAAAAAATCATATACTGCCGGAGGTTTCAGCTGATGTCATGGAATTACTGTACAGAGTCTCTTTTTATGATTTGGTTTCCATATGTGAAACTGCCAAGTCTTTTTTTAGACTGTTTTCTACATAAAATCATCCTACATAATGTAAAGAACATTCTGTGAAAATATAATTTAGATATCTTTGATATGGATCGAGTAAGGTCATGTTAAATATGGAAATCATAGTTAAATTAATGGTTGAAATCAAACTTTGATGCTTGCTATCTCAGAAGTAGTGACTTTTGATGTAAAATCGTATTTAAAACCTACTTTACTTTTGATATACAGTACTGTGCAAAAGACTTATGCCACCATGCCACAATTAGATTACATGTAGTTGTTTTTGCAATGTTATAGTGATCATATATAATTGTGTCTCAGTCTCTTTAATAGAATACATCTGGAAAATACAGCAATTGTGTATGTAGTATTAAAAACTGTATAAAAATGTAAACTGATGTGTCAAGTTTTTAGGGTAAACTCCCCTTCCACTTGAGCAATAGCAGGAAACGGCAGGATCTCTTAAACATAAATGAAATTAAATCCTAATTTCTGCTCAAAAATGCTCAAGATGTGTTTAGTGCCAAGAGAGGTCACACTGAACACAGATGATGCCTAAAGAAGACATTTAGCTCTGAAATTGTTAATTTTTTTATTTTTTGTACGCATTTCCTGTATTTCCTGTATCACTAAGTGATTGAAAAATAAACATGGATGGACATTAAAACTTCTCAAACAACAAGTCTGGTGGCCTAGGACTTTTGCATAGTACTGTATATAAAGTCCAAAACATAGAGAAAAATTAAAACCTTTTTAATATAATAAATAGTTATACATCATAGTTATATACTATATAATTCTATTTAATATAAATATCTATATATTTTTTTCTGTAAATTCCTAAGTTACTTAACGGGACGTAGTGCCAAAAATAGTCCCCTGCTTTTGAAAGATACTATCATTACTTAATATCATTGCGCCTCCTACAGCCATGTTACGGCAGCAAAGTCTCCTACAGCCATGTTACGGCAGCAAAGTCCTTGTTTATTACACCAGAATGAGAGTATAGTTCCTAGCTATATCTGCCTAGAAATTCCCAACTTTTCATTTTCCATCTGTCTTAGTACACGATGTAATTACAGAAGAGTCGAGTTTGTTTAACTCTCGGGAAGCTGGAAAATGAGCTGGAGAAACTTTTCAAAAAAAGTGAAGTGTCCCTTTAAATCATAAGTTACTTTTAAAAAAAATAAACATGTAAAATACAACTTACTGTACGGTAGACGAAGACTCTGAGAAATTTTCCGATGAGGGTTTCCAGACGCTGACCATTGTACAGCTCGCTCAGCACAACCTTATTCTTCAGGATGTGGTTTTCCAGGATGATCTTAAGGAAGCTCTGGTCCATGGACATCACCTCATCTATAGCGATAAAAAAATCAGATTTTTACTGCTGGGCAAAATATACACTTTTTAACATCAACATGATACAGTTGGTTTTCACAATGACGTAATTGTAAAACTAGCAGCTGTTTTGGCTCTATAGGTTTTATTTTTGGCAAGATTATGAAGATGCTCTGAGTCCTTCTCATCATCCATTACAATTTATTCTTAAACTAAATAGAAAACACTAGGGTTGGTTTCAACCGAACATGGACGCATGTTAAAATCTTAATCGTGAATGAACGTTTTCACAAAGCCGCTGTTAAAATAAACTTCAAACAAAATAAAGGTTAATATTTCAAACTACAACATGTAAAGACTTGGCCAGCATTTTACAGAGACCATGTTAGAGAGTTTTCATTCCCAGACAGGACTTTAAGTTATCATCACCTCAGGCACTGTCCCTTTCCCCCATGTGCCCCGTAAAAAGAACGATTTAACCTGCAAACAAAATGTGATGAATGTGTTCGCCTGTCATTAGTCACAAATGAACTGCAAACATGTGATGATGAGGTGAAAGATCCAGCTTCGCCTTCTGTGAGGTCTTCTGTGAAGTGGTATAGCCGAATCTTTCTTGCTCCAGCGCTTAGTGTTGAACCCTACCGTATCAGCGAGTTCATATAAAAAGCCCAGCGCATTTTGCAACCAGCGCATGAATCATCTGTTTGCACACCTGCTATCGCATGAGTGATCCAAGTTTTAGGAGAGAGGATGTCAAGCAGAAAAGATAAAGCAGGAGAGACTGATGTGTAGACATGTTTGCTCACCATTGAAAACTCCATTGACTGGGGCCAGAAGCGTGTACTCAGTCTTGGGTCCCATAGCTGCAGCTAAGCCCAATTCTATCAACATGTCACCAAAGGTGGCCGTAGATTGTCCAACCAGCTCCATAACCTGCTTGGCTAAGGGCAAAAAAGGCACAATATGATTGTTAAGAGAATGACAGACGCTTTAAACCGTGTGAAACCCTTTTTTAGGTCTTGCATTTCCCAGGAATGTAGAAGTGTAACCATTTTGAATACACAAAACGAACTACTTCGCTCTAGTTGATCTATGAGCCGTATCTCTGATAGCGATCTGAGCCCACCCATGTTCTTCATAGAAACTCTTAGTTACACATTGCATAGAGAAGATTTGGGCTTATCCTTGGTGTACAGGTTCAAGCATTCATGTCTATGGCTTTAAAGACTCGCCAAGAGTGCTAAGAGCAAAATTCAATAAAGATCCAAAGGGTTGCGTGTGTTTTTGTACTCGAGTTCCAGGAAAGACATAAAAAGCGTACTTAAAGTCTTTATCTATTTGAAAACCAGATAAGCAGTGAGCTATAAATGAGAATAATTTGCTAACCTGAGTCTGGCATTAGGACTTGGTCAATGAGGTGGATGACTCCATTGGTTGTGACAATGTCCTTCTTCAGCACCATCTTAACACCGTTGACCGTGAGACTGTCTCCATCACAGCCGATCTCAATGTTGCTGCCCTCCTGGGTCTCGTAAGAGGTGCCTGACATTATGGCCTCGGAGCACTGTACCGAGTTCAACAGATGGTAGTTGAGGAGAGCTGAGGAAGAGAAACATTATTAGCTTTCATGCGAGCACATCTGTTATTCCCCTTGAACAACTCATGGGAAATCAGGAAAAAACAACCGGTCATGTTTGTTTTTTGATGTTCGAATCACAGCACATAGGGAATATGAGTCTGTAAAATTCATCACATGATTGTGTTGTTGTAAAACTGCAGCATCTTCAATTTAAATGTGTCAGATCAGATCAATGGTTCTCAAACTTTTTCGGCGTGCGGTCCCCACAGTGCATCCATTTGTGCCCCCCCCCAAAGAAAATGTATGACATAAAAACTTTAAATCTGAACTTAAACAAAATATATTAAATTATACAATGTAGTGGTGTTGGTTGGTAGCCTTACATGTCTAAGGTTTAATTACACAGAATTTTTGATAAATTAATGTTTTTATAAAATATGTCATTAAACTGGGGGCCCCCTTGGCACCATCTCATGCCCCCATCCCCCCCAGAGGGGCATAGCCCCCAGTTTGAGAACCACTGGATTAGATTATAGATATATGGTATGATGGCATTGTATTTCCCATAAGGTTGTACAGAAAGGGAAGCATGAGAGCCCTGGGAGCCTTTGGGTCCCCTTTGAGTGAATCTGCAGCTCCACGCCATTTGACTGCAAATGGAGCGCTCTGATCTGTAGTCAAAATATTCTGGCTAGCGACTAATAAGAGTGCAAAGATCCCATTGCCTCAATTGTAAAACTAGCAGCTGTTTTGGCTCTATAGATTTTACTTTGGCAAGATTAGGAAGATGCTCTGTTGAGTCATTTTCATCATCCATTACTGTACAATTTATTCTTAAACTATATGGAAAACACAAGGGTTGGTTTCAACCGAACATGCACGCATGTTAAAATCTTAGCCGTGGTTGTACTTTTTCTTATAAAGGATTGAATTGTTGCCCTTGTGGTGTTACATCATGGTTACCAAGAATCTGGAAGTGACTTCAGCTTCTGGATTAATATGAATCTCTTCATCCAGCTTTCCTCTATGAAAGTATCTCGCAAGTCAAAAGCTTTTCCGATTGAAAGAATACATTTGGCCAGTACGTTAGTTTAACTTCAGTTTTCACTCAAGCAGTTTGCGTAATATAACCCTTAGGGTATTTTAGACCAACCTCATATTAGGGTATTGTGTCATTCTTTTCAACAATTAGTTGCATAAACTAATGCTCAAAGTAAACAATCATTAATCGCTAAATTTTGACAGACTTAGCCATTGGTTACAGTTCGACAAGCAATGGCCAGATTTAATCTAACATGCAAGTGGTTCATCTGTAACCCTGTTTAAATCTCAAATTAGTCCCATGAGTGTGGTTACTGTACTGTTTGCCAGCCGTCTGAGAATTTCTGGTCCTTAGCTTGGGGTGCATTAGGACCATCTGGTTTGCATGGGGACGAAATAACACTAGGCGGCTCATTCAGTTGACTCATATCAACAAACATGGCACAAGAGAGCTGCCAAGCTCTTGATTTGCTGCACCTTTGACTCATTAAATTGAAGTAAAGCTTCAGTTTGTGCCAAGTCTGCCATCAGTGTGACAAGTGAGTAGTATTTTAACCTACTAAGCGGAAACGTTGTGTTTAGCAATAGGATTTTTTATGAAATCTTGCGTCTGGGTGCTTACCTTGGAGGGACTCTTTGTCCTCCATAAGTCTATCCAGGACCGTCCTATCCAGCTTTTCAAAGGCATCGTTGGTCGGGGCGAACAAGGTGTAGTGTCCATCTTGACCGAGCTTCTCAATCAGACCTGAGGCCGTGGCTACAGTCTGGACCGGAAACAGAGACAAAGCTAGCATGGGTCATGGATCTTATGAAAATGAGGACTGCCTGATTGGTGCTGAATGTGACTTACGCTTAAAGTGCTCAAGTCATCGTCAACATCGATAACGTCTTGAATGGTGTTGCCAACCGCCGTGATGACGCGGTCAATGACGTGCACCACACCGTTGGTAGCCACCTGGTTGCCGTAAATGATCCTGGCACAGTTTACGGTGACAATCTAAATAAGAAGAATGACCAGATTGTCATTACGTTCAACAAGCAACGCGTTCCTCGTAAAGAAGGATGTGATCTAAACATCAACAAGCTTACCCCATTGGAGTAATGATTAATGAGCAGGTTTAAGTCATTGTACATGGAGGTAGGGGTCATGCCGTTCTTGAGGTCTTTGGTGAGGAGACGTTTGTTGACCATGTGGTAGTGCAAAGCATTATACAGCTCAATATTGACATTGCCCACCAGACCACTCCTCACCTCCTGTTGGAAAGAAAGAAAGTCGGGGCAGAACAATCAAATCACTCAATTTTTACATTTGGCCTTGTGAGAAAGAGAAGATAGTTCCCAGCAACAATTTTGGCTAAAACAAGGCAAAATTTTGGCTGTCGGTGAAAGTCTAATAGAAAAAGGATTATGCATATAAGCTTAGAACATGGAAAAGAAATGAAAGCAAACACTTTGAACACCTGTTACTTTGCTACAAGTTATTTAGGCAAAAATGGCATGTAACCAAAATTAGGGTTATTTAGGGTAGAAGTGGGTTACACATAGCTGGACTATATTGGTTCTAAAGCAGTGGTGGATCGTGACTGCTCATCCGAGGGGCGCAAATTAAAAATATGTGTTTGGAGTGTTATGTGTGTTGCTCGTGTTTTCAAAATATGTGTTTGTTGCGTCATGTGAACCATGTGCATCACGTGTCAAAGTGCCGGCTGCACGCGTCAAAATCGTTTATGATAAAAGAGACGCTCACGTTCATCACAAAATACACGCAAGACACTCCCTTAACAGTAAACTCTGATTACGCATGAGATTATGCGAGTATCTAGCAAACGCGAGCGTCTCTTTTATCATAAACACTTTAGATGCGACATCTGCAGCAGGCACTTATTTTGACAAGACACGTGATGCACATAAGATCGCTCGACGCGCAGAACACATATTTTGAAATTACGAACCACACACAAGATGGGCTACATACATGTTGTGACGAATTTCGCATCAAGCGCCCTCGAAAAAACAAGTCACCGGCCACCACTGGTAGTTAGCCGTTATTTCACATCTTGGTTTTTTCTTGCTGGGTTGGTACCTGATCGAGAAGATCCCAAGCTTCATTACTGGGTGCGAAGAAGGTGTACGATCCAGCGCCTTCAATCTCTTCCCGTAACTTGGATAGACCGGCATACTCCTGGGTAGTTGTGGCTTTAACCAAGCCGAGAGTACCATAAACGTGATCGATGGGAGCAACTGAAATTGATGCATAGATTGGACAAGATCAGATTCATATTAAGTTAGCATTGCAAATCGTGGCTTTATTATACAGTAACTTATCCAACCACACCAATACATCGTTGTAGCTTTCAAATTATGTAGCGATCTTGACCAACAAAGCAACTAACTATAACATATTGCAACTTTGTGTTTAGTTGGAAGTTACTTTCAAACATCAAATTGGTCAGCATGATCTCACGAGTATTTGTACATATTTTACGCATTGGCTAATTCATAAAAAAAAATACGATTATCATTAAAAAAAAACAATAACAAAACCCCAGTCCTAACCCCAACGTCACAGGGGTCAAGGCAAATCATACAAAAATGTACGAATGTGGTCGTACGAATTAATTCAAATAAGCCACCTCATAAAAATACGAACGACTTGCCATGAGATAGCATTGGTTTTAACTAAGCAACTACATTAACACCAGTTACTGACCTGCAGGGCATCCGCGCATACCATCAAGCTTCATGTAACCTGGGCAACATTCGTACAACACAGTCCTGCATAAAGACATAAAACAAATAGCCATGTATAAAGTGATTATGGAAGCTCAGTCTTATGGCGCCACATTTATTTTTTCTTCATTTACTCGTCAATTCAAGCCGTCCTGTTTTTAATGATAATACAGTTCCATTAACGGCCCATACAGACGGTCTTTCCATATGGAAATCATTAACGGTCTTTCTACATAAACATACTATGTGGTCCTGGGGTTTGTGCCTTGTTCCACTGCGATTATGTTGTCACGGCATTACTTTAATATTTAAAAGTGCCTTGAAGCTAAGTGTCAAGACCAGCTTGGTGGTTTGGTTGAGGCCGAGGGGTGTATTTTGGACAGAGCGGGATGCTTTTAAATCAAATTTATAACCCAGTGAAAAACATTGGGTTGGAACTTACAATGGCACAAGTAGTAGTCAGCAGTTTTCATGTAATGGAGGATGCATTGTATGGTTTTAAGGGTAGTTTGAAGTTTGGAGTAAACCATTTAAACCAAGCTTAAGTTTTGATATTACATTTTTGGTCTTCTTGGTGAAATTGTTAAACTAAAATTAAATGCTTTAAAACTTTAAATACTTTAGCCCAATTATTATTAAAAAGAACAATGCAGCTTTCCTTACACAATGACGTTGTTTATTAGATCTTGTTTGTTGTCTATAAAATTGTAATCTTTTATTGGAAATGTTGTAAGCCTATGCAAATGCCTTCTCTTTTACATTGCTGTATTTTCCATTCACTATGCATCTCACGTGCATCATAACGGTCTCTTAATATGAAGAATGGGATTTAATAAAAGTCTGTAAAACTAATTAAGTTTGATAAATGGCTCCTAATGGGTTTTTATAAAGTCCTGTCAGAAAATAAAACTGGGGAATTTTAATCTCCTGAGAAGTGTAAATGTAAAGATTGGTGGTTGGAGTTGTCCACAGTTGTTGGACACGAGTCTCCACAAAAGCAACGTTCTTCGATGCCCACTACCGAGTCTACCAGAAAACAAAAATTCAAATAAATCCCTATATGAAAATTGACATTCATTGACAAGTTGCAGAAAAACCAAGCATGCCCTTGGGTCATCTCTGGCCATCGCTGGTCTTATGTGGAACTGAAGTTCCAGTTAAATAAAGCCAAGAAGGATTTCAATGAGATCAATTGAGGGCTGATTCAGTTCCAAAAACATAACCAGAGGAAAACATACGTTTCTTAAACCCTCATCCTCCACAACTGGAGGAAAACATGACTCCTGTTGACCAGGCAAACTGAAGGGTTTCGGACACTTTAATCACTTCAAGGGGAGAAGTCAAAGTTTCCTATGTAATTCAATATATCCCCGATGAGTCACTAGTTCAGAGATCTTCAAAATCACACACATTTTTAAACCATCAGTAGTAAGTCAAAGCCACCGGATGGTGGAGAAAGATCCTTGAATCTCTACATCATGTGCAAAAACATAATTACTTCAACAAACCCGGCTGCTATCTTCAACCTTCCCTCACCTCCATGCTGAAAAGTTATCACTGATACCATTTATCTTAGCAACTTCTGACAGAGTTTTGGGACTGTCACACTCATCTGAGTTATTATGTAAGCTAAGCACACTTAACCAGATATTTCCAAAGAGCACCAGACCGCTATCTTATGGTCTGCTGAGCGTAGAGAAAATTCTCAGAAGAGACGCATGTGGCTGCCATATATCCAAATCTGCAAGAGAGGCAGAAATCTACAATATCTCCAGCCACAGAACCGCTGCGGCTCATAAAAGGTCTGGCATTGGTCCGTAGCGACCATTGGGATATGCCTTGATCATAAGCACAAGCATTACAGAGCAAGCTCTTTATGTTAGTTGTCCTTATTTATTTATTTTTTCAACTGAAACTGGATACATGAACACGAATGGCTGACAGTCAGTGATGGCCTCCAGAAACCACAATGTCATTGGAGCCAGGCCTTTATGGGACTTCACTCTTAAGAAACTGTAAGATGTGGACGTTGAAGTGTTTTTGTTTACATTTCATACCTCAAGTTTTCCTAGCTGTGCCTCATAAACCTGCTAAACCTCACATTTTTCACCTTAAAGGGACACTCTGTCATCATTTACTCATCCTCATGTTGTTTTAATGGTGTGTGAGTTTCTTTATTCTGCAGGAGATATTTTGATAAATGATGGTAAGCAAGCACACCCATTGACTTCCATAGTATTTGCTTTTGCTTTACCTACTATGGAAGTCAACGTGTACCATAAACTATGTAGGCCTACTTACAATAATGTATCAAAATAACTTTGTGTTAAACAGAAAAAGGAAAGCCATATAGCTTTAAAACAACCTGAGGGTGAGTAAATGATGACAAGAGTTTTCATTTTTGGGTGAACGATCCCTTTAAAGACAGCTGTGGATTTTCCCCCCGGGACTAGAAATGTAAGGAAATGTGTTTCAACAAAAGCCAAACTCTTCAGGCAAGCGCAATAGCTTGTTTTTAAATCATGAATGGCGTGTCGTGACAGCAGGTCTTTCCATTTCATACCAATTAAGGACTGATCTCACTGTCAGGTGGTTTGTAAGAGCTTAAGTTATATGAATAACATTGTAATTCAGTCTATAGCACATTTCAAACATTATGGAAGAATTGACTTACTACTTATCCTTATTTTAATGCCTTGTTTTGGCAGATATGTTGAATGCACGCACTGCTATAAATCAAAAATCTTTTGGAAAGCTGTTTGGAAAGAATGGATTTCGAATAGAAACATGAAGCAGCTCCTGGAACCCGGGTTTTATAAAACTAAGTGGAAAATCATGTGTCCGTATACTGTTCTCAATTCTCAACCGGTCTCACCGGTAACCTTTCACCTTTGACCAGTGCAGCACCTGGAACTTCCCAGGTGGCTAGCCTCCAGAAATCATAAACCATCACACTTACGCTTTCTTTCCACAGATGGCTCCCTGGTACCAATTACGGCAAGTGCTGAAGTATTTCTTCTTTGTCCCCATAACTTGCTGGAGAGCGCACATGTTCGGTCTGCAGAGGTAAAGGTGACACAACATGACATAGGGAAAGTTGACGGAAACAGCTGCATATAGTAAAATCACAGTGGTGCTAAAGTGACAACCTGAAAGATGATCCACTTTTTTTGAACACGTTAAATGTAATAACTCATTAAAATTGAGTGCATGATGCATCATAAAATCGAGTGAATATGCAGCTGCATGGACGGAAAAAAAGATAAAGATGCGCAAAGTTGTTTCTTGACTTCTGGGTTTGGCACTGATGTAATAATCGTAAAATAAAAATGCCTCCTTAAGCAATTTTTGAGCTGCTTATCCAATAAATAAAAAAACTTACACACCTACACAGTTATGAATATGAGCCAACTGAAAAAAATAGTAAACCATCCATTATGAAGAAAATTAAATCAGGAAAACTAATTAAACTTTGCAAATTGCACATTTGCATTTTTCCACAACTAATATGATAATAAAACATGAATAAAATATTATAATAAAAATAATAAATATTAAAAATTATCTTACCCTTCTTTCTTTGCACGAATACGACTATGCGCGACTATCTTGTCATAAGCTGACGAATCTGCTTGGTCAAAAGCAGAGAGCACAAAAAGTGCAAAAGTGGTTACAAAAAGTAGTTTCATCCCTGCTTCACCTACAGTGAGGATTCAGAGTAAGAAATGGGCTTGAGCTGAGGGGGAGAGGGCTTTTATAGCTCAGCTCCCAGCAGCAGGACAGACTGGCAAACAATCAGCAAGACGCCTGCACCAGCCTCTCCTGTTCACCAGAGCGTCTGTATGATCTCAGCTACACTGAATAAGCACAAAGGGTGGAGGGTTCACCAAACAATGAGCAGGGGTGTCAGGCGACCATGTCAAATACCTACTGTAGCAAGAACGAATGATTATCAACTTTAGAAAATCGCTCATTAATTGCTCATTTGGTAATAATTAGTGCGTTTTGGAGAGATCTGGCATTTAGGAAAATTTGCATATGCAACACATGCTGTCGAAAACATGACATCAGGACAGACGAAAAGACTTGTTGTCGTATGCAGTGAGGTCCAGAAATCCATAGACCACTAATGAAAAATACAGTGAAACACTAAAAATATACTGGAAAATGATTCTGGGAATATCTGAGTATTTGGTAAACCCCCGTTTGCTTTCATGGCAGCATGCAAGAACATGAACAAAGTCACAGCTATGCAAATATGAGCACATTTGATTAGTGACTTAAAATAGTGCAGACTCTGAACTCATTTAATTGTTTTTGTCATTTTGTTGTTGTTTTTTTTAATTAAAATAATTAATTAATTAAAAAACACTTAAAACCAGCTGGAGGAATGTACATTTTTACATATCATTTGGCGGCACGATACTGGGGGCCGTGAGGGGTCCCCCAGTTTTATGACAATTTATAAAATAAATTAATTTATCATGAATTCGGTGTAATTAAACCTAAAAGAAAATAATAAACAACAGCACTACTTTGTTTAATTTAATGTGAAGTTTTAGAACAGTTTTTGTCATACATTTTCTTTGGGGGGGGGGGGGTAAAGGAATGCAACGTACATAAAGGGGGCCGCACACTGAAAAAGAATCACTGCATTAAAAAAGTACACTATAGAAGTTATTATGCAAGGAAAAAACATGAAAGAGTTTTTAAGGAAATCTGTGGGTAACACTGTGACTTAACAAGGAAAGTACTTTGCGAACTAAAACCTGCAGAAGCGAAAAATAATTTGGTTTTATGTAAATGCATGGAGTAACTCCAAATATCCACGTATTGAAAAATCAAACCCTGAAGCAAGACTCACTTTTGTGGCCAAACAT
This sequence comes from Paramisgurnus dabryanus, assembly GCF_030506205.2. Classification (NCBI taxonomy): domain Eukaryota; kingdom Metazoa; phylum Chordata; class Actinopteri; order Cypriniformes; family Cobitidae; genus Paramisgurnus; species Paramisgurnus dabryanus. Next base: position 17,954,615 of record NC_133344.1, read on the forward strand.
TATTTTCATTCAAAAGATGATTGTGATGATCAGTGACAAACTGGATGCGTTTAAACATTTAGATAAGTGGCTCCATCATGTGGTCAATGTTGGAACCAAAACATTACACATACTGTGCTTTTGACATTAGCAGATCCGCGTAGTTTAAAGAGCAACACTCCCCTAATGTTCACATCTTTGATGCACTTTTAGTAGAGTGTCACAAACTTTGTCACTGGGATGATACTTTTTTTTTAAAAAGTCTTAAAGGAGTAGTCCACTTTAAAGATGGGGTCCATTGACTTTTTATAGTAGGAAAAAAAATACTATGGTAAGTCAATGGGCCCCATCTATAAACTAGACAACTCCTTTAATATGTACCATTTTAGTACATATGTACCTTTGATGTAACAGTAAGTGCCAATGTGCATCTTTTGGGTACAAAAGTGTACCTTTTGAAAAGGTACCATCTCATGGACAACTTTTGTACCTTTTTGTACCTTGAGAGTGCTTGAGAGCAAAAACATAGCTTCTACTTTGAACCTAAGGGTTTGTCAGAATATCTTTACACAAATTGATGTAAAACTGCAAGCATAATCAACCTTGCCAAATTCGATAAAAGAAGAAGTTTTCCTGAACACTCCACCTGTCCTTTATTGGTCTCCAAACAGATTTAATAGTTGCGAATGGAGCGAATGTTGCTTTTTTAACTCGGTCTACTCTCTTAGTATAAATGAGTATAAATGAGCAAATCGTTAGAAAGAATATTTACATCCGAAAAATCACACGTTATGCACTTATCAATGAAAAGTCCTGCTTAAGCTCCTACATCCCGATAAAGAAAATACAAAGGCCGGGGCTCTGTTCAAAAAAATATGGGTCATCCTCTGAAAAATAAGAATAAAATTTGAAGAAATCTCCTGCAAAAGTGAATTTATGGAAAAGACAAGAAAACACATCTGGAGCACGTTCGCTCACGCTTTCCCACCCTCTCTCTTTCTCTGAAGTGATTTAATGGTTTTTGGACAGAATTGAGCTGCAGCCGTGTGTGCAGCGATGTGGAGCAGAAAGACGCTGGTAGTAAATATCAGTACATGAAAATAATCCCCTCAAGCTGCATGGAGAGTCGGTTGTAAACAAATATGAGAAGAAGGTCACAAGATGTGAAAACTAAAGAACAACAAATAGTAAAAACCCAGCAGGTTCTTTTGGAAAATGATGAGAACAGACGGCCCAAACTCTGGAAATGCTGTAAAATTCTGCTTCTTTTGACCATGTGTTTCCAACATGTAAAGTATACAAATTTTCAGAATTCAAGAGGAGTCGCCCCAAAAGAAAGAAAAACCTTTGAGGTGTAGGCATATGCATATGCCTTTTTGTCTCTTTCGAGCAAGTGCTGAATTTTAAAGAATGTCTTCTTTCAGAGCAGACTAAGAAGTGAATAGACTGTCAGTTATCAATGTTGCACAAAAACGACAGGCTGTGTCCAAAAAAAAAAAAAAAAAAAAACACCCTATACCATGATTCACTATTCCCTACATTAAAGGAAAACACCACCATTTTCAACATTTTACTATGTTTTTATCTCAACTTATATGAGTTAATACATACCTATCTTTTTTCAGTGCGTGCACTTTTAATCTTTGTACAGCGCTTTGTGAAGGTGTTAGCATTTAGCCTAGCCCCATTCATTCCTATGGCTCCAAACAAAAGTTTTATTTTGTGCCAACATACTTGTGTAACTACTCTTTAAATAGGGAAAACATGGAAGTGTTTGGCGGCTTCTAAATTCATCCCTGTTTGGAGTCATAGGAATAAATGGGGCTAGGCTAAATGCTAACACATTCACGAGGTGCTGTACAAAGATTAAAATTGCACGCATTGAAAAAAATAGGTATGTATTAATCAGCCCAGTCTCACGAAATTTCGTTATATAGTCACGTTATTTTTTGATTCTTTTTCGTGATATTATCACAAATTTCCGTGTTTTTTCGTGATCGTATAACGAATTCCTGTTTTCGTGGGATTATCACGTATTGGTTACTCAACTGTTTTGTCCTATTTTCTTACCATTGTCGCTTCGGTTTAGGGTTAGATTTACATAAAATGACTTCCCTACCCAAACCCAACTCTAACCCTAACGGCAGGCGACATATAAAAAAAATAAATCAGACAAAATAGTATTAACCAATATATAAAGTGACATTCTAATGCAAGCACCAAATCTAACCCTAAACCAAAGCGACAATGGTTTAAAAATAGGAAAAAGCAGTTGAGTAACCAATACGTGATAATCACACGAAAAAAAGGAATTCGTTATACAATATATTGAAAAACAATGGTGTTTTCCTTTAATATGGTTAAAGAGTGAATTAAAACTAACCCTAAGTGATTCAATAGAGGGTGCATCCCAATTCAGGGGCTGCGTCCTTCGAAGGCTGTATTTGAAGGCCAATGACGTCACCGGGCCGTTCGTGATAGAACGATCTTTTACATCCTCTGCAATCCCAAGATTCAATGCGTGCTGACGTCTGGGTATTTTAAAATAAACATTCATAACTGTAGTTAAATTAGTTTATATTTAGCAAAGTTAAGGTCCTTGTCACTGTAATAGTATTATAAATGATGTTTTTGCCACCTTCAAAAATCAAGTCTTGCCTTCAAAATCTGCGTCCTTAGAAGTACCCAGCCCTCAAATTGGAAATCACCCAGAGTACCGCATAGATTAAGTATTCTTGTATGGCATGCTAATCCGAAAGTTAATAGGAAACACACACAAAACAGCAAATTTTTGCTCCTACCTACAAAGGGGCAATTTTAACAATTAGTAAATTATCTGTGGGGTATTTTAAGCTATAACTTCACATACACATCCTGGGAACACCAAAGACTTACTTTACATCTTTAAAAAATCTCATAATATAACCCCTTTAAGATTTAAAAAAAATGTAATTCTTTGTGTGAAATATTTCATATTTTTGTTATAGTTAAAACTGTCACACAAGCTGAAAGAAATTAAACATTGGTATATATTCACCATACCGTTTTCTCTTAATATTCATTGAAAGACCACATTTGCCACCCTGCCACCTCTAACTCTAACAAATGATGGACTCATCTCAAAAGCAAAGCATTCTGGGTAACTATCTGCTCACAATTTATTCTGTGTTAATTGAAAACAGCATGGTCTGTGTCCCCAGATAAAGAAACTGAAGTCAATTAATTAAAGGACAAGTACAAACACTGTGTGTCGCTATGGCAACAGTAGCTTAAAAACCCAAGACCTCGTGAGATAAAGATTCTGTCACTGCTGTAATATAAATCAAGTAGCGTCAGATATGTGCAACCTGCAGCAATAAATTAAAAAGATGAGAAGTGACATTTTGCGTGCAGAGAAAAACTCTCCTAGTTTATCAAATGCTTACTGTTCAAATTATAATAGATATAACAAATGACTGAGCATCATTTGTTTCAACGCATGACATTAAAGCTATAGTTCACCCAAAAATCTTTATTTCTCATCCTCATGTTGTTCTAAAACCTGTATTAATTTTTTTCTGATGAACACAAAAGAAGATATTTTGATAAATGATGGTAAGCACACAACAGATAGTGACCATTGACTTCCATTGTAGGAAAAGAAAATAGTGTGAAAAATGATGAAGAAGATATTTTGATAAATGATGGTAAGCACATGGAGTTAATGGTACCCATTGAATTCCATTGTGTTTGTTTTTCCTACTATGGAAGTCAATGGTTACAATCAGCTGTGTGCTTATCATCATTTATTAAAATATCTTCTTTTGTGTTCATCAGAAAAAAGAAATCCATACAGGTTTAGAACAACATGTGGATGAGAAAACAATGAATTTTCATTTTTGGATGAACTATCCCTTTAAATTGAATACAATTTCCCCAAATATTAAGACAGAATTGAAAAGGGTTAGCTAGTGTGAGACAGTTAAGATGCAGTGCATGACTTCAGCAAAAATCTGACCCTGCAACATGTCACAAGAGGAGTGAGATTTTATTTTTTAAATAACCATGGTAGATGTATTGATTGTCAATTGGTCCGCTACAGTCAGGCAAACCTGCTTACTTATGAGCTTTGAAGCGAGACAAATATCTAGCTTTACAATATTGTGGATAGTGCTTAGAAATCTGATTTTGCATTTATATTTAAATCTCAAATCTGGGATATGTATACATATTTCTATACTTTTATTGCATAGTTGTAAGCAAAATGGCTGTGTCATATACAGTTGCAACTTAACTAAACACAATTCATTTAATCTGCATAAATAATCTGCCGATTTTTAACAATGACTTGATAAACCTATATTAGCTGTTAATTCGCAAACAATGTTTTAAATGTACCCACCGACATTTTAAGTTGAATCAAGAATTGCTCTGATTGTTTTTTTTTTAAGTTACTTAAAATTAGTGCAGAAATGTTCAACATGGTGGCAGTTAAAATGTGCCAAATTAAATTAAATTATAAAGTATTTATATATGCTTTCACATGCTGGCATCTGTAGTCCAAAACAGCATCTTCTGATACCTCAAACCTTTTGGTAATCCAGGGACTTGGTCCATCTACACCTCCATGCGTAAAAGGATAAAGCTCCATCTCTCACACCGTAAATCCTTCAGATTTGTAAATAATCCTCTGTTAAAGTACATACAGTTATTCTAGTGTTCATCTTTCTCTTGATCTTCTAACATACCTTCCCCGTCCACCATCAGGTACTTCGATTGTCCGTCTTCTTTATCAACCTCTCCTGCCAGAGGCTTCTCAACCGGTTCCTCTCCTATCCAGTCCAATTTGTCAGAATCTGTTTCCCTTACCTCTTCAGTGAGTGAGTAGATCTTATTTGGGCTGAGAAAAAGACCAGTTTGTTTTCGAGTCTTTGGGAACAACCCGAAATCTGAGAAATCCTTGGGGAAGTCTTTCCTGGCTTTATCTTCAGGTGTGGGGTCGGCCAAAGCCACCGCTGAGCCGTTAGCCAGACAGCTGAGAGACTCCCTCGCCTCCTCAGACTTTTGCTTTTGAAGAACTATGGTAACGTCACATAAATTTGGTTTAATGCGCTGCTGTTGAGCTGAGGAATATTGGGATGAACAGTCTGAATGAGGCACATTAACAGCTTCTGTGCCAGGACTCTGACTCGCATGAATACTTTTCCGGTTGCCCTTCATCATTCCTATGACCTCGTAACGGAAGCTCGATATGTCCTGCTTTAACTCCTGTTGAAGTTGAGAGTCCACAATTACTTTTGAAATTCAGTTTTTAAAACAAAGTGCTCAGACTTCTGATATTTAGACGAATAACGAGCACTACTTTATGTTTAAGATGCATGTACACTGTCAAATTTTTTTTACACATTTCCAACTAAAGCGTTCATATTATTACCCCAGAGGTACATATAGGTACCAAATGTATACATATCTCTATCTAAATGGTACATATTAGGTTCTTTAAAAAGGTAATTGCCCAAGTGAAAGCTTGGAACCATTTTTTATTATTTTTTTCAAAAGTATATCATATGATGAAGACAAAGATGTTTAATTCTACATAAGGTTGGCCCTTCCTTATGGTGGCGGCCATGTTGAGATCACATGCCCAGTAATACTCATATTTTCTCAATAACCGGATATTATTAAACAACTTTGGTTGCAAAATAATTGTATTATTTGTAGTGCTTGGCAAAGATTAATCGCGATTAATCGCATACAAAATAAAAGTGATTTTTGTCATAATATATGAGTGTGTGCTGTGTGTAATTATTATGTATATTTAAGCACACACATACATAAATATGAATACACACACACATTCATGCATTTAAGAAACATTTATATGTGTATATATATTTATTTATATTTTTATATATTCTATATTATGTATAAATTTTAAAAAATTAAATAAAAAATATTCTGAAATAAATATATATGTGTGTGCTTAAATATACATAATAATTATACACAGCACAAACTCATATGTTATGCCAAAAATCTCTTTTATTTTGTATGCGATTAATCGCCATTAATCTTTGCCCAACACTAATTATTTGTGATACCGTAAATGCAACAGTGGGTTTTAATTTGTGTGTAACGGAGCATTCACACCAACAGGTGTCAGTATGGAGTCCAAGATCACTGTCATGTAGGTTGTTTAAAGCCAGTAAAACATAACGTAAGCAGAATGGTACTTGGTGTACTTTTGCTCTTAAATCAGTGTGAAAAATAGTTTTGTTCTAGACTAAGCTTACTTTGAAGTTTTCCTCTGTGAGCCCCTCCTCAGTCTTGGCGTCTCGAATCATAGCAGCCACATACCGTTTTACTAAGTTCCTCAGGACCTCCTGCATTTAAAAAAATAGAGAAAAATTAACTAGTGTATTTTAGAGATCACAATGATGATTAAAAACAGATCCCTATAGAGAAACAGTACTAAAAATAGAAAATACCTGGTATTGGTGATTGAGTCTCACGTTTTCAGCAGCCCTTCTCTGAAATGCCAAAAATAAAAACATTTCTTGAATTAGTAATTGTATTTCTGTGATTTACAATATTAGAGTGACATCTGATTACTTTGAAAATCGTATTACAAATATTTCCATAATTAATAAAAAAGAAGTTTAATTCAGTTCCAAAAACTAACTTTTTTAATGTGAAACACAAAAATTGCCTGAATATCAATGAACGACAATCTCAGTCTTTATACAAATTTATTTAAATACAAATTCACAAATTAACTCATTCCCCACAGGCATTTTTTGTGATTTTCACAAGTTTCACAACATACACATATATCAAATGAAAGAACAGACCCTCTGCTTTCAACAAACAATAAACAAACAAACAAAATGGGGGAAAAAAAACTTTCATCCTATCTATATTTTTTTCTATGCTTATAAACTCTTAAATATGGGTATTTTTCCTTAAAAAAATACAATTTTGTTAGCAAAAAGCTGAAATAATTGCATTTTTTGTAAAGGAATTTTATTAGATATCAGATTCAGAACGATTATCAAAACATACACAAGAGTTTCAAATTAGTAAAAAACATTTTGGCTTCAGTTTTCTCAGAAATTGGGTGTATAAAAATTCATGAGAAAGATGTTTTTTATGTAAATGTTTTCTCTTAATTGATGAGATAACTCGTCAATGGCGGGGAAAGAGTTAATATAGATTTCTGAAAGTCATACATGTTTGTATTAAATAAACGGTGAAGAGTTAATAACAGATTTTAAATATTTTAGGAATAATCTTTTGAATATGATTTCTTAATTTTATGCAAATGTATTAAAATTAAATAAAAATATATGCATATATGCATAAAGAACACAGTTTTTCAATAAACCTCACCCCTAATGCCCCAAAAGTCTCCGTCCGCTTTAACCTCCTCTTGAAAATATGCACCTTAATCCATTTGATCAGGTAACATATGGATTTAGGACTGGGAATGATGTTGAAAGGAGATGGTAGGGTGCCTCCTTCCTCGAAATAACTCATCCACAACTTTGTTCTGGCAAATTTCCACTCAATATCAGCGTGGTCCTTTAGTAAAGGACCAGAACAGATCAGATGTGAGAGGAAGGCCATTACTGAGAAATTATATTTTTCATTTACGTTCTTGGCAGAATCTTTTCTTTTATAACCAGGTACAAACAACTGTGCATTTTATCAGTAGGACACCAAAATATATGTCAAGTACTGTATTAAATTTAGATATAAAATGGTAAAAACAGCCTAAATACAATTGTAATGAAAGTTAATGCATGTACACACAGATTAGAAATTTACTTTTTTTACATTCATTACTAAAGCAATTTTTTTCAGTCAGAACTTACAGCAATGTGTTGATAGGAATTGTTCATCATGGCGATCAGCATATTAAGAAGGACCACTAAGGAGATGACGTTATAAGTACCAAACATGGTGGCACCCACAAATTCTGTGAACTTGTGGTCAGCTTTAACATTGGTCACATACAGACTGATCAGTCCAAAAATAGACCAAAACAAAGACTGCAAGGTCTCAAACAGCCTACAAAACAAAGGAAAAGCCAGTTAGGATGAGTGGTTACGGAGCATATTTTGGCTAAATTTAAGCCACTTTATGGTCTAAAGTCTGAATGTACAGTAAAGTATTTAGCACAAGACAGAAGTGAAAATAATAGGAAGTGATGTAGTCGACATGTAAGCCCTGTCTGGGAAACCGCCCCATAAGGTATTAGGTTAAATGCTTAAAGCTTACGTTGAGAAAGCGTTGTTTTGACGTTCACATCGGATGCCCTTGCAATTCATCCCATCGCTGGTCTCGTAGTAGAAGTAGAGCTGATTAAGTCCATTGGCGAATGCCAGAAGCACCAAACAGTAGATGAACAGGAACTTCAGGATGTCCAAAAGCATTCGACCCAATGAAATCTGCAGAGGACCTAGGTGGGAGTTTGCCGTGAAGAGCGAAATGAGGCGCAACGAGCTGAAGATGTTGGCAATGGCAAACACCGCTTCAGCCACCAGTGTTGGGTGCCACATTTCCCAAGTTTCCCTGGGTTTGCACCCACTATACTGTTAGTACAGAAGATTAATTTAGTTGGTAACCATTTTCGTGTCAAAATAACTCAAATCTGTAGTATTGTTCCAAATATGTTTTAAAGGTACGAAATGCATTTCCAAAAATCATGACAAATACCTTGACAAATGCAACAATCTTTAAAGAGATGGTTGCAAGGTACAAGGAGTTCATCACAAAGTCCATGAGATTCCACCAGTCATGGACGTAGTCGTGAAATCCACCATCCCACATCTGCTTGATCTCTGTCCATATGAAACCTATAAGGGTGGCCAAAAAATTGTGTTGGTCAACAACCTTCATGGTTCTCCGGTCCAAGAGGAACAAAAAAAAGTTCAAAGGACAAGCAGAAAAAATTTTAATTTTAAAGAAACTTTTACTAAGCATCCAATTACTCTGTAACATGTCAAGGTTAGCTTTACTATTCAGGATCTAATTCAATTTCTGAATATGGTTATGTCAAACAGAAAAACTTTGATGCCCCAAATCTACAGACAAGGTCACAATTCTGCAGAGATCTGGGCTTACCTAGCACCCAAGGTAGGATCATCCATTCCACAGTGGTGGGCTTCGGACCCTGTCGATCGGGATTGTTGGAGACTATGTGTTGGGAGGCCAGCAGCAACAGGAACAGAAAGGTCAGGTATGAGGCTGTGTGGCAGATGAATTTAATGAAGGGTTTGCGAATAAAGAGACCGTAGCGGCTCTTGGGTGCCACCAGGTAACACATGGAGAGCAGAGGGAAGAGCAGGCCGATGAAGACACAGGTGATAAATTTGCCCGCCCAGTGACGTCTCCTCCAGCCAGGAAATTCATCATACCAGCGAGAGGCCAACAGCTGCTGGCAATTTGGCTGTGCAACAAACTGAGAAAGAGATAAACAGAGACGAATACAAATTACATGGCGTCCTTCAAGTATGAACAGGTGGTTTGGGGCGTGAGCTACCTATCTCTTTATCAGTATATAACAAGAGTTTTGATTATGCCAGAAAACTGTAATGAGTTCTATAGGTTGCATATGATATAAAAGCATTCAACCTAAAGGAACACCATAACGGTCGGTTAACATGGCATTAGTAAAATTTAGTGCGACATCAAATAATAGTTGAAATGTGCTCTCATAAGCAATAAAAGAACCAGAAACACAAAGTGTCCACCACCTATATCATAAAAATCCCCTTATAACTTCGCATTTCTTTGACTTAAAGTCTTAACTTGTCTCACTTTCTATGAAAAATCTTTCTTGTAAGTGTCGAGAACAGTATCCATCATTCCAAGGTTGGAAAAAAACTGCCATTTTTATCGAGAACATATTTTGCTCAAACTCTTCAAATAGATTTATTATTATCTCTCTAAAATGTCTGTCAGATCATCTGCAAAATATACTGCGCCAAAGATATGAAATGATTGCTAGTATTCCAAACCATAAATCACATTGATGAAATTAACAGTAAAAACGTCAAAAGGGAACTGAAGCCGAATTGTGCCAACCCTTTGAGACTGTAAAATAAAAATCACCATGTGACAGCACCACCTACTGCTCAACAGTAAGGTTAAATCTGCTTTTAATCTTTGCAATAGCTGTCATAAAAAAATCATACATTGTAAACACATTCCTTGTTGCACCTTAATTAAGTTAATTCATTTAAACTTTCTTAACTAGTAAGAAGTTGCTACTATACATTATAAAAATGAAGTTATTGATTATGATCTATAGCAACTCCTCACCAGTCAAGAAAGTTCAATTAATTGTAAATTCAAGTTAATTAAACTTAAACATGTAGGTGCAACAAGGAGCTTTTTACAGTGTACTCTTTAAATTCTTTGCATCATGTAACATGCAGTACATTAAAGGTCACATAACACACGCGGTTTCTGCTTATCTCATCTTAATCATGAGTACCTATAGAGTAGTATTACATCATTTATATATCAAAAGAGCCTTTAGCTTTATCAGATATATAAAAGACAGAAGAGCTCTACAGATTCTTTACAAATAAACCTGACCCCCTCAAGGTGTACCGCGGGCGGAGCGAGTCATGGGCAAGCAACACAGACAAAACTTTATCCCACTTTCTCTGGATAACTTGTGATTCCCTACATGTTCGTGTCATTTATATTATATGCTAGGGGTGTGACGAGATCTTGTGCGGCGAGATCTCGCGAGATTAAATGTGTTTCGCGAGATTACATGTGTCTCGCGAGATTTCTTGTGGAGGTGCTGGCCGTTTCTCAAATAAAAGACTGCATCCTTCGGAGGTCGCATTTTTAAACTGCATTTACTTCATTACTGTCTTATTAGAGACTATTAACAATTATAAAGTTTACTTATTATTTAGTTAATTGCAATTTGTTGTAATATGCTCACGACTTGCGAATGTAATGCTCAGTTAATGATCTGAAATAAACCTTGATGACGTATGCAGCCTGCATATGCGACCTCCGGAGGATGCAGCTTTCTGTTTGACCCTTTTACAGTGCATGCATTATATTTGTCTTTTACTGCGTTTGCTTTTTTGCTTAGGTTTCCAATAATGTTTGTTTGGGAGCTTGTGTGAAGTCTGAGACGCGTTGTGTTTGTCTGTTGATCAGTGTCAGATGTGTCTCAGCAGATTAAACCCTCACTCAGAGTTTACATGATTTAATGTCTGCATGTTTTTGCTCAAACAATGACAGTGGCTGTATCATTTCTATTGTAAGGAAATGGACATATTTTAAATATGAATATGGATTTAACCATTGTTTGTCTAAAAATAAGCGTTTCTCTAAAGTGAAAGTGACGACAGCGTCCGCGAGGCGAGTCGTCTATCGCCCCATGCAGGCATTTGATATAATACATACATAATGCTTTTTATGCCACAAATGTAATGTGTTTGTTAATGTTGTTTAATGTAACTTGGTTTTAATACTTTATTTGAACCAATTATTATTGCATCTTCGTTATTATGTAATTTTAAATGCTACTGCTCACTTGGGTCTATTTTTGTTACCCCAAATTAACAAACTACTTCATTATCAGTTAGCAAAATAATTGTTAGGGCCAGTCCTTGATTAGTTAAAACATTTAAAAAATAATGTGATTTCAGTTTCTTATTCATTTATTTTATGATTGAGGGTTTCTTAAAAAGTGTAAAAATATCGTCTCGTCTCGTTCTCGTGAACCCAATCCCGTGTTTCGTCTTGTCTCGTGGATTAAGTGTCTCGTCACACCCCTATTATATGCACTTATTTGCCGATTGCCAACAGAACACGGACATTTGATGCAGTTTTATTTACTGCATGCGACTCATGACCCGGTTGGGACCACCCCAATTTAACAAAATCCAGCTTTAAACAAACACACACGCACAACTCTGCTGCTACCCCGGATAAACAAACTATATCCATTGTTTTCACAGTGTTCTTTGTGAAGCTAACCAAGCTTAAATTTACCTCACAAACAACAATATCATTCTTCCGTGAAGTGGATTTCGTGTCAGCTCCTGTTTTGTGTGTGCGTGCGCTTTTCCGATTAAAGTGCCCATAAAAGGACTTCCACTTTACCTCCTGCACTGAAATTGCCAAAAAAGAAATAAAGCAAGATTATTGCAACTAAAATATCGTATCATTTTTTTTTATGTTCGAAAAAATTTCAGAACTTGTACGAACCCTGGCGAAGTGCATTCGGCCCAGAAATACTCCCGTCACATGTCCAACTGTTTTTTAACACTATCCTATGTTTAGCATGAGTGTTAATAAGTCAGAATGCATACAATAGCTTGACCCCCCCCCCCCTTAAGGGACAGTAAGTAGGATTTACCCCCATCTAGTGGTGAAATTGTATTTTGCATTCAAACAAATATTGTTCTCTAGCGCCTCCCTTTTCCGGATGCATGTTGCAACTACGGTAGCTGTTCTGTACTCATTGATCTCCTTCTCTGTTTCAGCTGGTTCACGTGTTCTGAATGAAAACGTGTTGTGGAAACCCGTTGGTAGGCTAGTGCTTTTTGTCCCTCTCTGCTATTATAGTTTATCAATACGGCGGAACGACATGGAAGCCTCCTTGGACTTACCCGTTCAATGTAAGTAAAGAGAAGAAATTCTAAGCTTACAAAGAAAGTCAGATCACTGACATAGGTCATTTGACACCAACAAGGACATATTAATGAATAAAGAAATTGATTTTGATTAATAAAACACTTTAAATCCTATTTACAGTCACTTTAAGATAAGCTTGACTAGCCTTATCTCATAAGAATTCGTACAAATTTTAAGAGTTGAATTATTCGTATGAATTCATACGAAGTTACTCATGCAAAAACGTACGACTCTCATGAAAAAAACAACAACAACGCAACCCAACCACTAACCCTGCACCTAACCCCAATGATTTGGGGCAAATCATACAAAAATGTATGAATGTGGTGGTATGAATTAATACGAATTAGCCAACCCGTAAACTATGTACGAATTCTCGTGAGATAGCGCTGGCTTGACCAGCAGTTTTACTTTTACTCTATTTTTAAAGGCTTGTTTTCCCTTCTGCCTCGTTCTCTTCATCTCATCTACTGAGATCTGTCCAAAGCCATTAACAAAGTATCTGTAATGGCAAACGGAAATGGGAGGGCGCCTAACTTAATTACAAACAAATGCATCCTCATTACAACAGAGCCAGGCGTTCTGAGAGCGATGAGGTCAAGTTTGAGAATCACTTTCAGGACCGATTAGCAGCAAACTATTTCCCTGTTCCAACACCACTGCCTGTCACAAAAACAGTACTTTAAGACACTATGACCATAATTAGATAAGGATGCTACCGCAAAATAAAGCATACAGAGCAAACAATTGGGTGTAGGGTACAGCTTTTTAGTGCCAGAAAGACACTCTACAGCAATAAGTACAACATACCCACTTCCTCTTGACTCGCTGTACCACTTTTACCATTTTAAAGGAAAACACCACCATTTTCAACATTTTACTATGTTCTTACCTCCACTTAGATGAATTAATACATACCTATCTTTTATCAATGCGTGCACTTTTTATCTTTGTACAGCGCTTCTTGAATGTGTTAGCATTTAGCCTAGCCCCATTCATTCCTATGGTTCCAAACAAAAGTTTTATTTTGTGCCACCATACTTAACTCTTTCACCGCCAGCGTTTTTAAAAAAAGTTGCCAGCAAGCGCCAGCGTTTTTCATGATTTTCACAAAAGTTTAATGTCTTCCAGAAAATGTTCTTCTTCAAATATATAAACATACAATATACCAAATGAAAGAACAGACCCTCTGCTTTCAAAAAAAAAAAAAAAAACGTTTCATCCTACCTTCAGTGGTTCTTTTGTAATTAGCTTTTGAATATGGGTAGGTTTCTGCAAAAACACCACATTTTGAGCAAAAAGCAGAGATAATTCCATTTTTGTGACTTTTCATAGAGATCCCATTCAGAGCGATCTTTAAAACAGACACGGACATGCAGCAGCTTGCCATAGGGCAATTCTTCCGGGTTTAAAAAGTTATAATAGCGGTATTGCGGAAAGACGGAAAAACTCGTCATTGGCGGGGAAGCATTTTCTCTTGATTGACGAGATATCTCGTCAATGGCGGGGAAAGAGTTAATCGTGTAACTACTCATGTAACAGTCTTTAAATAGGGAAAACATGGAAGTGTTTGATGGCTTCTAAATTCATCCCTGTTTGGATCCTAAGGAATGAATGGGGCTAGGCTAAATGCTAACACATTCACGAGGCGCTGTACAAAGATTAAGTGCACAAATTGAAAAAAGATAGGGATGTATTAATTTGTCTAAGTTGAGGTAAGAACATTATAAAATATATTGAAAAGCAGTGGTGTTTTCCTAAAACTGCTGTATTTTTATAAATAAGGCTTTCAGAGCCCAATTATAGAGTAAAACATGGACAAACCAAGAAAATTTCCATATTTGACGTTGAAACAAACTACCCAGCATTTTGGGTTGAAAAAACCCAGCATAGGTTAATGTAAACCCAACAGTTGGGTTTGTCCATATTTTACCCAACCATGGGTTGAAACAACCCCCCAACATTTGTCAGAGCTTACATAGCTTTTAGCTGTAAAGGTGATGGTAAATGCTACAGTGCATGAAAGTATTTGGATGTGCGAGGGGTTTCTGACCTCTGATCCTGGCATGTCTTTGTAATAAACTTTTTAAGTACCAAATGTTTAATGCTTCACCTAAAAGGTTAAGCTTTGGTGCTCTCTCAAACCCCGTGCCACTATTTTGCATTCCTTCCACAGAAATTTTATTACAAGGCTCAGCTGTGATATATATGCCCTGCCAGAGCAGATGCAAGACAACGACACCATCACATAATGTACAAACTTTTAACAGCTGGCCCATAAAAACCCCTGTTCTATTTAGAGAAGGAGAGCTGTGATTGTTTACAGAAGGACATTTAAACAGATTGGAAACACTGTAAAAAAAGCATGTTAACATTTTGAAAGGGCCAGTAGATTTTTTCTTAATTACAAGCAGAGACTTATCTGAAAAAGTATTGATGAACTAATATAAAAACAAGCTTCAGCAAAGCTTGTTTCCTACCAATCTTCCTGGTTATCGATAATATTTTAATAGACACTTAAATGCATGGTTAAATTAGGGATCAGGTAAGAGTCATGATCCAACACTTTATGTTGCTTAATAGCAAAGTGGTATAATTGGCTCATAATTATAGGGGAACCACTTTAAGTGCTATATCGCACCTATGTGGTTAGGGATGGGACGGTATGAAAATTTCATATCATGATTATAGCGGCCAAAGTTATCACGGTTATCAATATTATCATGGTGTTGTTAAAATGAGGTGGAAATGTTCAAAAAGAACTGATACACACACAGAAAACATTTGAACAAGTTTTATTTTTGAAAATTTCATGTCCCTGAAATTATCTCTGTGGTAAAAAATAAATAAATCTGTCTAATAAGTTTACTGTGAATGAATACAATACATTATCCCTTAAATGCCTTCTTGTGCAAAAAACTATGTTTCATGTGCGTATCTGCGTCAAACTGATTGTGACTGGACACGATTTACCGCGAATTTTCAAAATCACGGTAATCAAACACGGTTGTAATGATAATTACATTTTAAATGATAATACTAACCATCAGGACATTTTATCGTGGTTAATCGTGAAACCAGTTATCGTCCTATCCCTATATGGTAATAGCACGACTATGATTCTACATAGCATAGTTCTACATAGGGTCTATAGTAGCCTACCTAAAATTGTTCCCCCATGATTACCAGCCAGTGAACCCCTTTAAGTGCTATTTTGCACACATTTTTAGGATCAGTTCTGCCATTTCCAATGAATTTGTAATTGGTGAAAAAAAGTGTATCTTTCCCATACATTCTAAAGAGGTGAAGCTAAGATGTGAGGAAATGAGGATGCACAATAATGCTGGGTTCGCACCAAAAGATAATCGGGCTGATTTATGCCGATTTCCCCCCTTCCGACAATCCTAGCTATGTCCCGATTATCTTGATGCAGGGATTCCACACCTTAGTTAACTTTAAATTCAAGGGCCTAATGTGGGGACACATTTCAAGTGAGAGCAAGGTTACATCGTGTTACCTTTTAAGATACATTGTTATAGTCACTTATGTGTCACTGCGGTGACACTTTAGGGATGCCAGGAAGTATATCGCTATCTGAAATATTGACAAAGGCGGCGTAACAGGGACGCAGGAAGTATGACAAGGGAGACACCTCATTCCCTTCTCAGAAAAACAAGAGTTACATACGTAATCAGAGACGTTTGTGTCAAACACATCTACGCAAAAAAGCATTTTGGTATGAATCAACATTTGCATACAGAAGATATATAAAGCATATAAAGCGCACAGTTTAGCATGTGTGCTTAAAAAGTCTAGAATTTTTATGATATTATCCTACACTACACAGGGAATAATATGGATATTTTTCATTGCATAAAATAGAATCAAGCACTTTCAATGACCTGTATCTATTTCAAAAACTTCCCAGGCCTTGAATTTTTCGCCCAGATTTACACACTTTCAAGGATTTCAAAGACCCGTGAGAAGTTGATGGTTCTACAGATTATTTTATCAGATTTTCCCTTGGTGTGATGTGTGTTAAGAATGTGCAAACCTGATTGAAAGAAAGTCGGAGCTGCCAGATCGTGAATCGTAAATATTAAACACGTTTAATATTTACAATCAGAACTTCTGATGTGTGAAGGAAACCCTGAGGACAAACGCGTGCACACTCTTAAGATTATCACGTGAAACGAAACAATATCCAATCAGAAAGAGAGATGATGGAAGATGGAAGCAGTCATACAAAGTGAAGTTGATGCAAAGTGAACTTGTACAGACCATGTATCCGCTGTCTCCACGACTTCCCCCAAACCCTTCTCGTTTTTTCCCTTAAATTTTCTATGAAAATCATTCCAAACACTATCATTGAAATTTCTTCCTGCATATCGTCCGCCATGCTTATTCTGTCTCGCAAGATTTCCTGTGTTCACAGTCGAGACTCTGGTTGAAAATCTGTTCGTATGTGGTGAGCTGTCTTTCACACATCATTGCACACCACACATCATAGGAGCAAAACAGATTTTTTATCCTCATGTTTGTGGTCTATCACATTTTGAAAATCTTATTAAATCTAAAAAATCTTTTGGTGTGTACCCAGCATTAGAAATGAGGATGTAATACCTTCATATTACCAAAAGGGGGCCACACAATTACAGTAACATGACTCATTAGAACATTTTCTTTTAGGGTTGCTTGAATTTGATCTTAATATGATAAATTGTCATGGTTAAAGAATTGCATTGTGTTGAAATTGCTTTTAGGCATTTAACTTTCTTTTTTTATGCATGCAAATAGTTTTTACGATTCATTTATCATGTTACCCAAATTAAAAACTTGACTGCAGTAGCAGCAAGTGCTGTCTGAATATAAAACACGTACTAACTGAGCCGTGAAATTAGCACATGCATCTAAAAGTAAAGTAATTATTAGCTACGAACCAACACTACAGGCTGTAAGTGTATGACTCCTCTCTCCACACTGCATTAAGTCAGGTCAGTAAGAACAAGATCCTGGTATAAGATCCATGGTGCTGGGGCATAAGTAAATCACAGCGGTCTTCGGCCTTGTCACACTTCAGTGCTTTTATATTAAGGCGCAACAAATTTATTTACATGAGGCTTTAGCTTCATCTGGTTCCCTAAAAAATGCTGGGTTATTTTTCAATCCAGTGTTGGGTCAAAAAGAAGAATTTAAAAAGAAATTAAGTTAAATTAACTCAGAAAATGGTTATATTTGACCCAACAATGGCAGCATGGGAAAAACAAGCCAGTATAGTTTCCCAAATTAAAATTACCCAGCATTTTTTTAGTATTGCTTAGAGGACCTTCTTGAAAACACATGGTAAAGTCATTCTTTACAACAACAACAGGTAAGAATATCAAACATCATAATCTCTACCTCTTTCTGTCGATATTTAATGGCCAATTTCAGGCGAGCCAGCTCATTGGTGGGCTCATCTTGCAGTAGGTCGATATCATCACGGAAGTTCAGGATCAACTCCAGTTCACGGGAGGACCTGGTCTGATCCAGGAGATCTTTGGCGAAGCATTTACACTGACGGGACAGCTCTTCATACTCGGCCTTGAACTCGTTTTCGACTTTGCTGAGCTCCTGGAGTTCCCAGCTGAGCTGGAAGGCGGTGAGGAACGGATCCTCGCTGGACAGGGCGATAAGAGAGGGGCTGGCCAGAGCTCTGTAGATGTTCAGTCGGGAGCGTGAGTGCCGCAGACTGTCCACGTCCGAACTGGAGATGCACTCCACGCAGTTACAGCGTACCTCGTGAGGCTGGGGGACAGTCACGCCTTTCTGAACCAACATCTTGATGATCTCGTAGTTGTTGGTGTGAGCAGCCAGAATGATGGGAGTAATGTCGGGAGTGAAGTCGGAGAATTGTTTGTCGAGCAATATGGGCGGCACCTATGGATAAAGTAGAAGCAAATGGTATTACTAAAGACATCACAGGGAAATTTCTCTATCTCTCTGAATGTTAAACTTGCATTTCACTAAATTATAAGTAATCTACATTGCAATTCCAATGTTTGAGATTTGGTTTGTTTGTACAAAACATATTGTAATATTTAAATGTGCATAATATTGAATAAGTACTCAGGACAAAAACAATTTTGCCATATTGAGGACGCGTACTGCCTTAAAATTTACATCATGCATTGTGCATCTGAAAAAATAAGTACTAAAGAGCATTGCAAATAACAATAAAATGAACAATTTGGGAAAAGGTGTGAAGCAAGTGTTTTGATACAGTGCTAGTTAAACTGCATAAAAAAGCAACTTAAAACCCCTGACACTGCATATATAGAAAAAGCAAAATAAAAAACCCTTGCCAGAGAAGCCAGTTGTCATTTTGAAGGACCCAGAGAGCTGAGAAAAACTACATGAAATCCAATTTGGAGTTTGCCAAGGTTTACATTTTAAAAGTATCACGGTGTTGTAAAGGTCTCATCTGAACACAAAATCTTTTCCCATGATGGAGCATTTCTGGCCAAAGCAATATGTGTACGGCAAATCTGAAATTGCTCACAACAAAAAACCCAATAGCTAGAACAAATTATGATGGTAGAGGCACAATGCCGTAGGGCTGCATTTCATCACCAAGGACTTGTTACCTTAATAAAATAGAAGATAGAATGGATGGCACAAAACATAAGGAGCAACCACCTGTTTTAGTCTGAAGAAAATTTGTCTTGGGAAAAGCATTTTTGCAAGACAATGAACCTAAATAAGCATCATTATCATCGTGAAAACAGACAAAGAAAATGTCCTACAATCCAGTCAATTATATGGCACTACTCCAAAATTGTACTGCACGCGCATTGAAAATAATACAGTGTTTTTTTAAAACTATCAATCAAGTACTTTCATCAAAATACATTTGTTACAAAATATAGAAGTATTACAAAACATAGAGTTTTTGAAATTGAACAACAATCAGTCTATTTTAGCATTTAGGCTTAAAGGTGTAATGTGTTTTACAGCATCTAGCGGTAAGATTGGGAATTGCATCTGACCTGAAAACGAAATGAGAAGCTATGGTAGCAGCTGCCACTGAACAAACATGTTGTCATCTGAGACAACATAGGTGCTGCGTCCGAAACCACCTATTTCCATACTATATAGTAGGTGAAAAGCAGTAGGCAAGGCGAGTAATATGTCAGAATACATAGTATTCCAAAAACAGTATGTGAAAAGTACCCGGATGACCTACTACTTCCGGTTAGATTTTGCAGCGTGCATACGATGGACACTTCGAGTGTGCCTCATAAGTCTTGAAAAGTAAAGCCGCTGGGTCTTTAATCGCCCCCTGGTGGCTGGCTGCAGTACAAGTCATAAACCCCGCCCTCTCCATTTAAAAAAATGGGACTCTGCTCTAAATAAAAAAATTATTTACACTTTCAATAAACGTTTCTAAAAGATGGTTTTGGTCCTTTCAGGTAGTTGATATCACGCTGATATATGTTCTTTTTTGTAATACGTTTTTTTTAGCTAGTAATTTGATACTATAGAAACGGTGCATGTCGTTACGATTGGCGAGGTTGAATTTGGCGCGCAAGCGTTTTGACGGAAGTTTGATACTGCGGCTACGCCTCTGGCTCCATGGACGATTCCTTCTGCGCATGCCTTGGCTCCAAGCTGAGTCTTAATGTAACATGGCGACGACCATGGTCGGACATTTTTTGCTTCAATTCATTACGATTGAGGGAGGCGACGTCTCGTCGTCCATCTTTTTTACAGTCCATGGCGGCGATGCGGCTGTTTTCGCTCTGGTATGACATGATGTGATAAAGACATAAGTCACTTGATGTATCAACATGGCAGATGTAGTATGTCCGAATCGCATTCATACTACCAGGATTCATACTATACAGTACCTACTGTTTTAACGGTCAGTACGTAGGTATCATCTTTCAGTATCTCATTCAGTATAGTATGCGGTTTCGGATGCAGCCAGGGACAAAAAGCGCTATTTATTTAGTTTGTCAATTTTTAATGCTACTCTAGAAACATGGCGGCGACTACCAGTGATTCGCGGGTCAATGTATAAACAACCCGCACCCGACCGACGCTTTCAACTAACTCACCCGCAACTCGGACCACACAAAAAAAAATGATATTATACCCGAAAAGCTCCCTTGCCCGCTTTTTTTAAAAGTAGTTAATTGGCATTTCAAATGACCCGACCGACCGCGACCCAAATATCATTAAAAATATTTTTGGATGACTCGTAACCACGGGTAACCGCGGGGGGCCGCAGGCACTCGCTCATTTCGGATCAACCCGCGCATCACTGGCGACTACCATGTAAGAAGACCTGTGGTGTATGTAGATAAAAAACGGCTCATTCTAAGACAATTAAAACAATACAGTTCATTATGAAAGGTCTTTATACACTGCTTATAATACAGTAATGTATATTGCATTTCTGTTAAGAGATATTTTTGAAATTTACTGATTGCTTCACATGCTATCGGTATTATCATAAATATAAGTTTCCTAGGTAAAAGATTTCACATGAACATCGTCTGATGTCGTGTTTACCTCTGGGTAGTTCGGATTTGGTATTAAAAAATTGAAATGAGTGGGCCACAAACTAATAAAAATTGCAAGAATAAGAGATGGATTTCTGCTGTGGCAAGTTTTTATCCGCTTTTCATGTTTTTCATTGCCTTACATCTAAAGTAGTACATAATGTGTTTACATATTAATGCAAGTATGAACCTGGTGTCCTTTATTCTTTCTAAAAATAACACACCTGAGAACAAGCTTGAAACCATGACTTCAGAAGTGGAAATTATCACATTTTCTATAGCATAACTTTAAAATTAACGTAACAATGTAACTAGTGTTACCGACAAGACTGAGCCTAAAATTTCTACATTGAATATGTAATACATATGTGAGATAAGCATGATCTCTCATAATACAGAATCTTTGCTTCTAACTAAATATACTTACAGCATGAATAAAGAAGTGCGAAGGGCAAATCGGTCTGTATACTTAAAGACAACATTTAAAACCATACTTGGGCATATATCTGAAATATCTAAAACAGGCACAGGAAGGCAAAGTGGTATGTGATAATGCTTTAAAATTGGATCTGTTTACACCAGTTTTAATAGACGTCTCTCGTGTCACAGTCACAAGTAGTCGGGCGAGAGACTGCCTTTCACGCCCGGTATTTACGTGCAAGTTGGCACACTGCATTAACATAAGCTTGAATTATAATGCTGCCACAAACGTGATGTTTCGAACTCATAGTTATTTTAGTCAAGTACCTATAATAATAAATGAGCAGATGTGCGTTATTCACCTAATTCATTCATTTAAATGATACATTTAGCAGATGCTTTTATCCACAATGTTTTATCTGTGTCACTGGCATATTAAAGATGTTCTGTTCACATATGTGTTTGATGCTGATAGTGGCGTGAAAATTACACACTTTACATTTAAAGCTGCATTTAACCAACACAATTAAAATGCTTGGTTTGGGCAATGTTTGATTGAAGGATGAGTCGGCGAACCTTTACTTTACGCTACAATAGCAAAAGTGGTCATGTGATTCAAAATGTGGTTTAAGTGGTCAAATAAGAAAACTATTTGGATTCTTATCATATTAGTATTAAGCACTTGTGATTTGATTATTTGAGATGCATTAGAATAACCAGTTAACAGGGTCAATTGTGATAAAAACCCCAGGGTTGCTCACATTGTTAGTGTAATTCTCATCGTGGCATTAATTTATTACATTACATTTATTCATTTAGCAGACAGGACTCCGTGATCACACCACATTTGGGGGGAGACAAATTCAAGAGAGCGAAAGACAGAAAGAAATATAGAGTGTGAAAGAGAGAAACAGGGCCAGACGGCGTGCACAAGAGAGAGAGAGAGAGAGAGAGAGAGAGATTAGAAGGTATGGGGTGATTAGCACATTTGTCTCAACTATTTCCTTTTTACAAGAGCCAAAGACCCCACAGTGGCAATAACAAAAGTTTGACTATTTGAAGGCTTTAGACTAGTTTGAAACATGTACAGGCTGGCAGCTACTTCTACAATATGCCACTTTGAAGCTCATCCACAAGCAAAATATGGTGAATAAATTAAAGGGATAGTTCACCCAAAAATGAAAATTCTGTCATCATTTTCTCATCCTCATCTTGTTCTCAACCTGTATGAATTTCATGTTTTTCTGATGAATACAAAAAGAAGATATTTTAATAAATGATGGTAAGCACACAGTTGATGGTACCCATTGAATTCCATCGTATTTGTTTTTCCGACCATGGAAGTCAATGGTTACAATCAGCTGTGTGTCACTGATCAAAATATCTTTTTTTGTGTGTTCATCAGAAAATTCATACAGGTTTAGAACAACATGATGATGAGAAAATGATGAAAGTATTTTCCTTTTTTGGGGGGAGCTATCCCTTTAAGAAGGAGCTGAAAAAAATTAAAATGTCACACTTGTAGAAATATAAAAACCCCAAACAAGTACAGACATTTGCAAAATTGCTTCAAATTCTTTAAATAAAGAGGAATAGACAACTTCTAGACAACTAATTAAATGTGTACTTTACAAATGTGCACAACTCATGTACATCTTAAACAATACGCAAAAGGTACATATCCCAAAGTAAACGATGACGAGAGTTATCATCTCCAATGTAAATCTCTTTTCTTGGACTACAACAAACACACGGATTGTAGGCAACAGTTTACTTCCTGGGATTGGTGATGTAGACAAGACCGACATTATCATAATTCCTCCCGCTTCGGACTCACAGCCTGTAAGTTAACTCCTGTTAGCATTGCATTGTGAGCAAATCTTTCAAACATGGTAAGGAGCGTCACATTTCCGGCTGATGTCAGAGGTATTCAGGCCAATCACAACGTACAGATTAGCTGGCCAATCAGGGACACAGTGCTTTTCGTTTCAGGAAGAGAGTGAAATCTGGAGCTACAAAAATGTACAGTATGTGAAAAATAATGTTTTTTTTACCATAAACCACGCTAACACATTGTACTACACCAAATATACAAAATAACGTGTTTAGCAATGAAATAGGTGCTCTTTAATACTGCCAGTGAGAAGTGAACATACTGCTAGCGTATGTAAACTTCATGCTTAGGCTATATCTGTTAAGTATGTTGTTACAAATAAAACTTTCGTGTGTATTATTTTGTTAAAGAAAAAGAAATATCATGGCAAACATCCCGTTTAAAATGATGAGACTGCGTGTCAATTCACGAATTGCATAAACGAACGGATATAGGCCTGGTTTCCGGACCATGTTTACATTGTAAGCATTAACTAAACAAAATTAATTTGTACCTTCTTTAGTGACCAGTAGCAGTAACTCTACCTTGCATTGGATTTAGCTGGTTTATTGGGCGATAGACCTGAGACAAAACCATTTAAGAGGGGTCATTCAGCGGGGCATCTAAAGTGTTTTCAAATTCATCCAGCGCCGCGCTGACCAACAAGTAGATTACATCAAAGTACCGCGAGAGTGACGCGAAAATCAAATGTATCCGTCTACTCTCGCGGTACTTTGAAATCATCCACCTGTCGGTCTGCGCGGAACATAACGTCGAACACACCTTTCGCTTTCCTTGCTGCACGTGTGATTCCTGGGCTCCAGTATAGATAAGTAAAATACACGTAAAAAATATTTGTGAAACTTGAAACAACAAAGTATCCTAATAGATAATTGCACATAATAAAATAATGTAATAATTCCGAAGAAACGCATGACATCAGACGTAGCTAAGGCGCAAAGGCACGCATTTAGATCAGAAGAGTTTCAGTGTTTAGAAAATCAAAGTAAACAACCTGTTTCTGTGTACTCACTCGCCCTCTTGTGGTCTTTAGTCATGCTGATTCAGATATTTGCATATCAAAAAGTTTTGCAAATGTGCCATTAATGTATGCAGGAACGAAGATAGATTGAGGCGAGAGAGAGAGAGAGAGAGAGAGAGAGAGAGAGAGAGAGAGAGATCTCAGGAATTGAAGAGGGAGCGATCAGATGCGCAGCTGCTGTGTTGTCACTGGTTCATCCTTTCCATCATTTTTCTGAAACAGAACCGCATCAGTCTGTTCCCATCCAATTAAGCATAAATCAAATCACAGTTAAGAGAAAATGGACCGACAGGCAAGACTGTTAAATAAAAAGCAGGCTACTCTAAAGCAGGAAAGGTTAGGCTACTTTATGTGTATTGCTTAAAACGCAAGACCTTGGCTTTGTAACTCATTTTGAACAGAACTTTTAACACAAGCAGTTTTTAGGTTCTCTTATAGCTGTAGGGCCTAATAAAACGAATTCAGTTTAAAATGTATGTGGTTTGCTAGTCTTTGCCATTTGCCATGCTTTCAACTGCCAGGGGGGGTTAGTTTGATAGTTTCAAACTGGATTTGGACACTTATCAGCTGTTTTAACCAATTTGAACTAACAAAGCAAACACACCATAAAGTTGTCAAGTGACGCGCATTCCATGAAGTTATTTAATGAAATATTATAATAGAGTTATGTTGTTATTATAGTGCTTTATACATATCAAGAACCAACCTGTTTCTCTCCACTGGGTTTCTTATGGTTCAACAGGAGCTCCACGGCGCCCACTACCTCTTTCCGAATGGCGTGGAGCAGAGCGTCCCCGACATACACGTTGAAGCTGAGGAGCAACTCGATGATCTCCAAGTTTTCATTCTCTATGGCGATGAGCAGCGCAGTGCGCCCCAGAGGATCAATGCAGTTGATGTTTATCTTGAAGTAGATCTCCGCTTCTTCCAGCGCCTGTTTTACGCTGGCGTAATCTCCCTTCTCCACAGCGCTGAGGTAGGACTTCTCCTGCACCGAAAGCTCCGACTCGGCGCGCACTATACGCAGCGGGATGCGATCCCGGTACGAGGAGTTATCCGATCTGCGGTAGTACAGCTGAGACATTGTGGCTTAGTCCATCACAAAACAGCCGAGGAGCGCGCAGTAGAGCCAACCTGAAAATAAACACATGGGAAGTAATACCCACCCAAATTGATGGCTTATTACATGGGGTCATGCAGAGCATGGCACAGCTGCGCAGATAGTCATCACTGCTGCGCTATTTCTTAAGAGTTAATTTCAAACATCAAACTGCAAGTAATATTAGCCCTGCCTGGTGCTTTGAAATAAAGCAGGCAAAATGCCTCTAAATAGCATGCTTTACGCAGTGCAATTACGATGCGAACCTGAGTCAAAAATAGATTCAATTACATCACGAGTAAACTTTGAAAAAGTATCCTGGTTATGTGGATCACCATTAAACAATTATATTAAAACTACATGCATGCATGCGCAAAATTTAGATTTTACTCTATAAATAGGGCAATATTAAACTTACCTTGCTGATGGAATTACTTCGATCATCACATTTATAAATTCAATACAACTTCATCGAAGAAGATACTTTTGGAGCCGCATGATGATGTTTGCGCATGGCGAATGATGCAAACGCGACGCTATAATCGTTTTTGGAGTAACCATTACGCCCCAGCAGATGCCTGTCTGTGTGCACAGTGCATTAGATCTTATCATATGGTCTCCCGTCTGTTATTTCATATTTGCTGAGTCTGTGCTGACGTACATGATGCTGAAACATGGTTGCCAATTTAGTATTTATTTGAATTACGCAATGCATATTTCAGCATACTGTATGTGCATCGGGGTATACCAAAACTAAATAATAATAAACAAATGTTAATGTCCTTATTTGTACCTGGTAATGTACGTGTCTTCAATAATGCACATGTGAATTAATCCACATAAACTTAACTTTAAATCCTTAAAAACTGGTTAAAATGTTGATGGTCTACCCACGTGTCCTTAAATGTTATCTTAAATGCTCTCAAGAAGCAACATGTGAATCTAATGACATAAAATTAGATTAAGCATGACGCAGGCGCAATAATACTTTTGAAACATTACATGCGCAGCTCGTGTTTCTGAATAAGCTCGTGCTGGCAGCAGGCGCCTTATACTAACATCAGGTAGTGCAGAATAAAAGCATGCATAACCTTATTTGTGCAATACCTTGGAAGTCTTTGACATAAAATGGAAAATGTATTAATTAGTGAGCAATTTACATTAAGGTCGAGTTTAAAAATTGGATTAGGAGTTGGTTAGAAGTGCTTGATATATTTTAAAGAAGGGGTGAGCGTTGAATGGGTGATACTTTAAGTGACTGCTATATTCTGTGACAAGCACATCTAATAATGAACCTTTAAATACACTGAGCCATTTTAAAAACGATAATATGCTGTTGCTGACTGAATTAGAAGGTTTTAGAGAGAGGAAAAGGTTCAGAAAATTACCTTGTGTTGTCTAGACTTGTACTCCTGAGAGATTATTTGACCTGCTTTCCGTCATGAGGAACAATAGGATGTTGTTTTAATTGCTCCGACTTAATTCAATTAATTAAATGTCTTTTAATTTAATTGTTGCTGGTTATTTGTTTGTTTGTTATGCCGTTTGTTAAATGCTGCTGATGTTGTACAATATACATTTGATATTTGGTATGCTTTTATCCAAACCGTGCATATAATGTTTGCATTATTGTGTGCATGTGCATTCCCTGGGTAACTCAATGCTAACAAGATAATTCCAAAAAATGCAAAATAACACCGTGATAACACAGGCAAATGACCAGAGGTCCATCTGGGACCCAAATGCATAAATGTCACTTCAGCTTGTGTTACTTTGTGCAGCGAGTCAGTGTTTCTCAGATCTGACACATTTGTTCATGCCAAGTTGTTTAGAAATTATCTTTGCTAACACTAATAATGCAGTTGTGTTTCTCTGTATTTGTCTTTATTACTTTGCAAACTAATTTTAATAATATTAATTAAAACTAACATACAGTTTTTAACAGCAATCAAAGTTTGTTTAGAGTTTCAGGATAAGTTGATCCCTCCAGCTAAATATGTGCACAACAAACTGAGTGAAACATAAATCAGTCTATTTCGAGATATGCACACTAAATGTTTGCAATAGGATTAAGGGCAGACCAGTTAAACAAAGTGTAAGGAGAGTAAAGTCTTTTAAAATTGGGCACTTTTTTATTTGTCCAAAATTGGCACCGTTTTATCTGAGTGGCACAATAAGTGGTATGTGTTATGTAATGGCTTTTTATAGTGAATGCTCACCTATGCTATAGTTTAGCAAGACTATCTGCTTTTTGATATGCAATTTAATCCATTTTAAAACCCTTACATCTTTAAATGTCTCCAGCTCGACCGATTATGTTATCTCAGTCATGCCAGTACTGTATGGCTCAGGCGCATAATTACATTTGACCGGTTTGATAAGGAGATGGTGCTATATCCTCTTTGGCACATGACAGTTTGTGTTGTAGTCAAAAAGAATGAAATAAGGTGAGAATGAGCAAACGGCTGTTTGTTCGCTCTTTGTCATCTTGACATCAGGGTTTCTTGTGCTTTCCAGATTGAAGTGATAGTAGCCAAGCAACATCTATGTTTCATTCACTAAAGCTTTAGGCTTTATAGGCTTGGCCTGTAATGTAAACCGAATCCTAAAGTGCGACCAAAGCTGTGCAGACTTTGAAATAAAATATATAAATACCTCAGGGTATTTTACATGAAGCTCTGATGTGAAGGCACTGCACAATTAGACAGATGATGCAAATGATGAAGTCTGATTGTTGTTTCAGAAGACTCATAAAGAACGTTTCATGTCAGAACCCTTTGGGGGAAATGGTTTCTGTGTTCCCTTTCAACCCGCAGCGGGTTATGCAAGTTTTTGCAATTATGAGGGGATAATGTTTGGGTTGAAATGACTCATTGGTTTGAACGTTTTTTTTTAAATAAAATAATTCCTCATTAGCTTAATAAAGGATGAACTGGAACAAAACCAGCAGGTGATAATTCTCAAAGCTCATATAGAAATAAGGTACAAAAGTTGTCACTGGGGCAGTACACCTTTGCACCTAAAGGCTGCAAATTGAGACATATCTGTTCCTAAATTGTACATATTGGGTCCTTTTTTGAAAGGGAACCATCCCGGTGACCGCTATTGTACCATTTTTGAGAGTGTAAGGTCCATATGATCATGAAAATGATTAATGGTTAAAAAGGTTTTAAATTAATTTAAATAAGTTTAATTTATACCTTTGATAAAGGTTCAATAACAGATAATAGTAACATAACAATGTAAAATATCACTGATAAAAACTTTAAAATTTATGAAAAATATGCTTTAAAAAAATTTAATTATTGAAATATTTCAAGGGGTACTTCAAGTAAATCATTTAAGTCAATGGGGTTCAGCTGACAAAGAGATTTAAATGAAACCTGTGCCATAGCATTGCAAAGGTTGTGGGTTTGAATCCCACATGCATACACATAAAGAGGTGGTTTCCCAGACAGGGCTTATCCTTGTCCCAAACTAAAATCCAAGTTTGAGCTGTTTTATTTAAAAACATAATGCACTGACATATCTTAACATACTATATAACATTGCAATCATTTTGTTTCAAGATGTACACCATGTATTGTTTTATGTTTGTATAAACTACTTAAATGTCCCAGTATAATTAAAGGAAAACACCACCATTTTTCAATATTTTACTATGTTCCTACCTCAACTTAGACAAATTAATATATACCTATCTTTTTTCAATGTGAGCACTATATCTTTGTACATCGGTCATGAATGTGTTAGCATTTAGCTTATCCCCATTCATTCCTTAGGATCCAAACAGGGATGAATTTAGAAGCCACCAAACACTTCCATGTTTTCCCTATTTAAAGGTGCAGTGTGTAATTTTTAGAAGGATCTCTTTTAAAGAAATGCAAAATTATATACAAAACTATATTATCAGTGGTGTATAAAGACCTTTTGAAATGAACCGTTATGTTTTTATAACCTTAGAATGAGACATTTTTATCTACAAACAGTGAGGGTCCCCTTGCGTGGAAGTCGCCATTTTGTGCCGCCATTTCTCTACAGAAGCCCTTAACGGACAAACTTTTTTACTAAGTTGTCTCCGACGATGAAATTTTTTTTTCGGTGGTGGCTATTGTAGCTTCTTTATGCATTTCAAAAACGAGGGTTGGGCAGTGGACAGAGCCGTTGGTTGCAATTCGCAACCTCACCACTAGATGCCGCTAAAATTTACACACTGCACCTTTAAAGACTGTTACATGAGTAGTTACACGAGTAAGTAAGGTGGCACAAAATAAAACATGGAGATTTTTTAAGCAAATAATAAAATGAGAACTATATTGTATGGCAGAAGAGCACTCTGTTTGCAGCACTTCGACCTTGGGTGCAGTAATACTGACGGAAGATTGAGCGAGAGGGGGAGGAGTCAGGAGTGATGATGTTACTACACCCCGAGGTTGACTTGCTGCAAACTTAGTGCTCTTTAAATAGGGAAAACAGGGAAGTGTTTGGTGGCTTCTTAATTCATCCCTGTTTGGATCCTAAGTAATGAATGGGGCTAGGCTTAATACTAACACATTCATGACACGCTGTACAAAGATTAAGTGGATGCATTAAATAAAGATAGGGATGTATTAAGTGTATAGCTTAAATGGACAAAAGCATCTGCCAAGTGCATAAAATCTAACTGTAAAAAAGACAAACAAAAAATCATGTTCAGTTTAATAAATCGATTTTACAAAAAAGTGTGTTTAACAGATGATGTCACATAAATCCTAAAGTTCAGAAATGTTGTGTATTGTGTTGAAAGTTTCAATTCAGCTGTGCTTTGTAATTTCACTGATGAATAGTTTAGCGACACGCTTCCTATTTCCTGTTGTGTATCAGATTCCAGATAAAGGACAGTAGAAGCAGACATTGGCTTGCTTTCTGTAAGCAAAATAACTTTTGTAAACCAAGGCTGGATAATGTTTACTTTGCTACTATAATCAGTCCAGTAGAAGACTGGCTGTCAAACCAAACCTGTGCAGCTCTCCCTCCAGTCGTATTTCCATTACAGAACAGCCTTCGTCTTAGTTGTAAAGTTAATTTAAACACTTTTAACTTTCTGGTGCATGAATTATTAAATCACTGGGAAATGTTTATTTTGACTTGCATACAAGAATATAATTAATCCCAACATCAGCTATTGGAATGTAGCCTAATAGTAACTCACAATGCAGTACTATATTTTTGTTTAGTAATAAGTAAAAGACTAGAAATTTCTCCATATTAAAATGTTCATACTACATGGTTGTCATATTAATGTAACCCATCTAAACAGAAAAATGCAGCATACCATGCACGTTCAATATATAGCATGCTGCACAGACAACAGAACAGGGCAAATTCAGTCATGTACTGTACAGTAGATATGGGTCGTAGAATGTATTAATAACCAAATGTTTAAAAATAGCTTTAAAATCTGTCCATAATAGTGGTCAGCATGCATTAAAGGGTTAAATACATATAGGTGATAAGAAATAATTGAATAAAATTGACTGCCGCTTTAGCGCACCTATTTAAATGGATTAGAAGCCACAAGTATACCAGGAAAATTCATCTCTCAGATCAAGTCATCGATTCAGGAAACCACAAAATCCAGCTTTCTAAAGACCACCATTGTCTCGACACATTGATTGCAGCTGTTGCCATGCCAGTGCGTAAATGTGGATTAATTGCAGCTTTTCATTTTCTGATTTGCATATTCCTTTCTAAAAGGGAGTGAGCAGCGTTCTCATTGCCGATGGATCTGGATAAAAGCCAGGCAGGAGAATGGGTCTCTCACTATCTATTTAGTTCATATCAACAAATGCAAACACACACACATATATGAAGCAGGAATAAATCTTTATTAACAGTATGAAGGGATTTAAACTGAATTTGTGATATTCGTGATAGATCTGGATAAAGAAAAAATCCATTCTTTGTGGATTGTGTTACTTTGTTTTTAAGTTTTCTTCTAAATCAGGATTGATTTATGTTATTCTGTAGTGTATCCCATCTGGGGACTGCATGGGGTGTGAAAAATGTCAAGCTTTAATATTTGAAAAGTATATTGTTGAGTGTTTTATAACCTTTTTTTCTCATCTCTAGAGGTTAATTTATAAAAGTTTTATATAAATCCAAGAATATAAATGATCTGCACACATCCAAGCCACAAGGCTTATTTAAATGTATTAGACAGAGGGCAAATATATGTTATTTGCACTTATTTGCTTTAAAAAGACTATTAGTAGTACCTTTTTTAAAGGTGCCGTCCAAGTGACAATTTCTGAACCTATTTTCTGAGAGTGTAAAGACGTTTGGTAGCCTATATATGTTCATTTGGACTAATGTTCAGTGCCACCATATTCTTTTTGTCATTTATATTATAAAAAAGCACATACTGGAGGGACCACAAGCATTTATTGTACAGTAGGCTATATCAGTGGCTCTTGATTTTATATTTTTACACTGTCAAAAATATGGTCCCAAACTGTCCCTGGTGCTGTAAATGTCCAATCATTTATTTTAGGTACAGAATACATTAGGTACCAGGGCCTGAAGTTTTTGACCAATAGCCACTGCTTTCATGGACGTCAGTGCGGCCGGTAGATTGACAGTGTTACACGCCAATTGCAAAATTAACCCGCATTTGGCACGTGGTCGTGTGTTTATTTCAGGCCCTGGTTACCAATATTTACCTCTGAAGTACTAATATGAGCTCTTTATGCCTAAAGGTGTACCTTTTGAAAGAGTACCGTCCTAAGTGACAGCTTGGCATAATTTTTTTGACTATTATTTTTTTTGTTTTCACACTGACAAGGCATTTCAACAGGATGTACAAAGGAACCTTCTGGAAAAGGTCCAGATTTATTAATATTTTGGTGACTGACAGAGAATATTATATTAAAGTTTATATATGTGTATAAATGTTTTAGCGGCTTCTAGCTGTGAGATTGCGAATTGCAACCAACCTCGATTTCAAGATGCAATGAGAAGCTACGGTAGCTGCCACAGGACAAACACGTCATCGTCTGAGACAACGTAGTGATGAAACGTGCTCTGTAAAACTGTTGGTCCATCTAATGCTACTGTAGAAACATGACGACGAATTTAATGTAAGGAGACCCATGGGGCCCTATCTTGCAGCCAGCGCAATTGACTTTGTCAGTGACTCATGTATCATTCGTATTGTGCACCGGGGCACAGCGGGTTTTTCCCTCCACAGCCGCACGTCGGCAAACGGAATGAACTAATCTACACAGATGCAACAGTTATTTTTGCAAATCATAAATTGTTACACTAAAAAATATTAATACACGAGATAAGGGGAATCATAGTGGTGAGCATTGTGGTGATAGTTTTTATTTATTGTGTGGCTGCGTTAAAAAATTCTCATGCAAATAACGATTAAAATATTTTCATAAGTTTGTTGTGTGGCTGTATTACGTTTATTTTATGTAAATAATAATAAAAAAAAATTCATAAGAAACCTTAATGTATATGAACTTGATTTGTAAGAGTACTTTGGGGTTGGACCTTGCTTGCGTTTCTTGGGTCCGATTTCAAAGCCCCCAAACCCTTTCAGCGGTGAGGGTGGACGCAGCGATGTCCTCTGCTGGCGTCTGTGTAGAGGCAGATCCACCTCCCGTTACACGGCGTGCCCGATTTATGATGGCAAGCTTGGGATTCCCCCATCTCCTGACATCATTGTAGCGCTTGGCTGATGAGACTGTGGCTATTTCCTCTCACGCCTGTTTAACCTACGCTGATTTGGGCGGGTTTCTCCTATCCCCATACAAAACAACTTCTCTGTCTTTGACTGCTCTTACAAGAACGTCGGTCTCCTCGGCTGTGAACCGCTCCTGGCGTGCGCCTGGTAAATCCGTCATAATAATAGCAACCCGCCATGGAACTTGCGCCCTTGCATTTAAAGGGAATGTTGGATGACGTTCTGATTGGTTTATTTGACGTTACGCCCAAACCACACCTATGAATAATGAACCTACTTCAGACCAAACCCATTGATTTGCGCCCGGTGCAAGAGTTATTTCTCATGCCGGGAAAATAGCAACAGCGCCCAAGATACGCCCACAAACTCACTTGCGCGTTGCGCTTCGCACTTGCGTTTCAGATTGTTAAAATAGGGCCCATGGTGTATGAAGATAAAAATGGCTCATTCTAAGGTTATAAAAAGTGCTGTATCGCTCCTGTGGCACTGTGTAGACCCAAGTGAAGTCCAACACATGCGTCGTATCACTTTAGAGAGGATTGGAAGGAGATTAGATTAAGTCTTAAAATTTAAGACTGAATAGAGAGTCGCATCATGTGACTTCCTTCAACAATACAAGATTGCGTTCTTTGCATCATACATCATCGAGCCAATTCTACAACATTGCACATGTGCTCCACACTCCAGTCCAGGTGGTGGAAATGCACCTTTAAGTGGATTTTCCAAACACCATTACAAAAAGATGTGCAGAGCATCCCAGGTTCAGTTATCCATCCGATCAAGTGTTTACGTGTCCTTTTGAGCGGATTACAAAAGTTATAAACCACCCCTCTCAAACCGATTAGATTTTTAATCGGTTTGGCTCTTTATATTGCGATTGAGGCGTTTACAT